>NC_081539.1:4565738-4575738 GCF_030273125.1 Centropristis striata
CATGGGCCGCAGAGGAAACACAGACAGGACACACAGTAATCCCTGAACTGGGAACCATCCGCTGATGGTTATCTTTGATTTCACACTTTCACCATAAAACACGTTTTTTAGGACGATATACAGTACAGGCCAAAAGTTTGGACACGCCTTCTCATTCAATGCGTTTTTCTTTATTTTCATGACTATTTACATTGTAGATTCTCACTGAAGGCATCAAAACTATGAATGAACACATATGGAATTATGTACTTGACAAAAAAAGTGTGAAATAACTGAAAACATGTCTTGTATTTTAGATTCCTCAAAGTAGCCACCCTTTGCTTACTAGAATATAAGACATGTTTTCAGTTATTTCACACTTTTTTGTTAAGTACATAATCCCACATGTGTTCATTCATAGTTTTGATGAATTTACAGTGTCAATAGTCATGAAAATAAAGGAAAAACATTGAATGAGAAGGTGTGTCCAAACTTTTGGCCTGTACTGTATTTTCCCAGAAACTATGACAATAAACGACAGTATTGTTGATTTTTAAAAAAATGTTATGCCGCTGATATAATGATAGCAGCCATTCCAGCTGTTTATATGTTATTTTAGTAATAAAATAATATAATATTTTAGTGTAATGTTTTGTTGTAATTTATTTTGGTTGTAGTTTATTTAATTATGTTTTATTTATCTAGTGGGCTCACTTTTAGGAATATACTGGAGATATATCTTTTTTTGTCATTTTGTCTTTTTTGGTCATTTCACTTTTTTTGCGTGTCTTTTTTCGTAATTTTGTGTCATATTTTGGTCATTTCACATTTTTTTGGGTAATTTTCTGTCTTTTTTTTGGTAATTTTTATACTAAAATGATATAATACATCATGATTATCTCAGTGTAATGTTTTGTTGCAATTTGTTTTGGTTGTAGTTTTATTTATTTATGTTTTATTTATCTAGTGGGCTCACTTTTAGGAATATACTGGAGATTGGATTGGTCAATTGCACATATTCTTTTGGTAATTTTCTGTCTTTTTTGGTCATTTGACATATTTTTTGGTCATTTTCTGTGTTTTTTGGCCATTTTCTGTCTTTTTTGGTCACTTCACATATTGTTTTTTGGGGGGGGTGTGTCTTTTTTCGTAATTTTGTGTCATATTTTGGTCATTTCACATATTTTTTGGTAATTTTCTGTCTTTTTTTTGCTTATTTTCTGTCTTTTTGAGTCATTTTCTCTCTTTTTTTTGGCCATTTTGGTCAAATCTCTGATCATCCTTAGTCTTTGAGGTGTTCAGTAGGAGATAGTTCTTGTGACTCCAGTCACTGAAGGCTTTTATCAGATCCCTATATTCAGATTCCTGTCCATTCCTGATACACGCTACAATAGCAGTGTCGCCCGAGTACTTCTGGATGTTTGAACTTTGAATTTTGTGATAAATTACATTTACACACGAGAGATTCTTCTCATTAAACCGTCCCACTGTGGTGCACTGAATGGGATCAGAATCTGGATATGTGACAAATGGATGGATTTAAACCTGCAGAGATGATTTTTATTTGGACCTCACACACACACACACACACACGCGTCTGTATACTCAGACTCGTGTGTGTGTGTGTGCGTCATTGCTGCTGGGAGAGACGAGACTGCCGTCATTTGGCAAATGTCACGGCAACATTATAGACAATGGTAAATCTAAATCCGTATCCACAACACACCCACACACACACACACACACACACACACACTCTGGTGTATTGTAAATCTGGTGTCTTAACTAAGCTGGAAGAGAAAGGCAGGATATGTCTGGTATTATTGGAAACACTTTAATGGTCTGTGTGTGTGTGTGTGTGTGTGTGTGTGTGTGTGTGCGTGTGTGTGTGTGTAAATGGAACTTAAGGTTTGGCAACAACACGAAATGATTAAGATATTAAGATGAGGGAAAAAAGAAAGGCCTTGACCTAAATACTCACATACACAACACATACACATATATACAACACATAACATATACACTCTATGCTTCATAAACGGACATGATTTCATGGGATAGTTAGGAAATTCAGTGCGTTACTTTTTGAAGAAATAACTACCAACTGATCACAAGGACAGCCTGAGTAACAGAAGTCCCCAAACCAATCAGACACCATGGTTTGAAACATTTTTTCTCCTTTTTTGCCATGAAAACACTTCCATGATGAATTTTAAGGTGTAAAAATTAGTTCATTTATCATTTTGACTGGCGGTCAAAATGATACGTATATCACTAATTTGTATATTGTCCATTTGTAGAGAGATGATGTCGTTGTGACTAGTGTTTGTGGGAGGGCGACGTATAGAGACAGTGATGTGATGACGTGACTCTGGAGCCTTTAGAAAAGCAAACCGGTTCTGAAAAGGTTCACAAGCTGAACCAACTGGCCCCGATAACTGATGGACTATTGATGATGCATAGAGGGTCAATGGGACGAAGGAGTTTTGACCCAATGACCCAACGCTGTGGCCACCTGCACTTTCTTTTTAGCACAAAAGTCAGGACGCGTTGGCATCTTTGACTGAAGCTTTTTGAGGTGTGGGGAAAAATCGATACAGCAAATTATCGCAATATTTTGTGTGAGGATATTATATCAATTCATGGCCGCCAAGTATCCATATTTAGCGTTTCTAGGCTGGCAGTATTTTTGCAGTTTTTGTTTTTTCTGGAGGCTGCAGTTGGCTCACTTTAGGAATATACTGGAGATGCATATTATATTTTATTTTATATTCAATTTGTTTTGTTTTTTTTTGGTCATTTCACATATTTTTTTGGTCATTTTCTGTCTTTTTTGACCATTTGGTATCTTTTATTGGTCATTTTGTGTCTTTAATGGTAATTTTCTGTCTTTTTGGCCATTTGGTGTCTTTTTTTTTGGTCATTTTCTGTCTTTTATGGTCATTTTCAGTATTTTTTTGGCCATTCTGTCTTTTTTGGGTAATTTCCTGTCTTTTTTTTTGGCATTTTCTGTCTTTTTCGTAATTATGTGTCATATTTTGGCCATTTCACATATTTTTGGGGTATTTTTGTGTCTTTTTTTGGTCATTTTGTGTCTTTTTTGTTGGTCATCTTATCTATATGAGTACAACAAAACAATTCTTGATTGAATTTAAATCTCAATGTAATATATTGTCATGCTTAAAATCGCAAAAAATATCATATCGTGGCTCAAATATCGGGATAAAATCGTATCGTGGGGCCGAAACGCTGATTCACACCTCTAGTAGTTTCAGAGATCAGAAAGAATCTTTGATTTTCCACCTTAAAATGCTCAGATTGTGTAAAGCAGCGAGCAGAGACGGGCCGCTCCGTCGTCTGGACGTCAGCGGGCTGTTAAAGACTCCACACAAACTGAGTTATTGTGCCGAGCTGCTTGTCCAGCCAGCACACAGTTACCTTGGCTCGCTGTGTCTGTGTGTGTGTGTGTGTGTGTTTGTGTGTGTGTGTGTGTGTGTGTGTGTAAAATATCCCACAGAGCCGCTCTTTGTCTCAAAGTATTGGGTTGCACCAAATGAACAAAGCATCCGTGGTTGCCAGCAGCAACTGGAACAGGTGAAGTGAAACTTTGGGGACAAAATTAGTCAGTGTGTGTTTACGTAACACGGAGAGTAACAGACGTGAAACAAAGAGAGCGTTAGTTGGAAGGAACGCCAGAAGTTTTCACACAAACACACTCACTAACCAGCACGGAGTGAAAGAGGCCGAGGCCTAAACCTCCACAGGAAGTCTCTCTGTGTTTGTGTCTCAGAGAGTCAGAGTGAGACGTCCAGCAGGAAAAACTAGAGGAGAGAAAGTGATAAAAAGAGGAGAAGGACCCAGACAGTGGAGGAGATGAAGAATAACAGATAATAACAGTTTATTCTCACTGACGTTGACTTCTGCTCAGACAGACAGACAGACAGACAGACTGAAAGAAACAGACAGAGAGACAGAGACAGACAGAGAGACAGACAGACAGACAGACAGACAGACGGACAGACAGAGAAAGAGACAGACAGACGGAGAGAGACAGACAGACAGACAGAGAAAGAGACAGACAGACGGAGAGAGACAGACAGACAGACGGACAGACAGAGAAAGAGACAGACAGACGGAGAGAGAGAGACAGACAGACAGACAGACAGACAGAGAAAGAGACAGACAGACAGACAGACAGACAGACTGACTGAAAGAAACAGACAGAGACAGACAGCGACAGACAGACAGACAGACAGAAAGAGAGACAGACAGAGAAAGAGACAGACAGACGGAGAGAGACAGACAGACAGACAGACAGGCAGACAGAAACAGACAGACAGACAGACAGACAGACAGACAGAAACAGACAGACAGACAGACAGACAGGCAGACAGAAACAGACAGACAGACATCTCCAGTGTGTCTCTCTGTGGTGTGTCTAACAGTAACAGACTGGAGGAGAATGGAGACAAACACAGACGGTGAAGATGATGATGAGTGTTTAGGATCTGCTGCTAATTATCAGTTAAAGGACAGAGAGACGAGCCGACCACAGCGACCTGCAATTATTATCATGATCACAGGGTTTATAGACGGAAACACAACCTGCAACAACAACACTTACTGTAGGAGTCAATGAGCTCTATTTATAACCACTGAGACACAGTCTGGAGTCAGGTAACAGCTCTGTGTGTGTGTGCGTGTGTGTGTGTGTGTGTGTGTGTGTGTCTGTCTGTCTGTCTGAGTGTGTGTGTGTGTGTGTCAGAGAAGACATTGATAACACAATATTGTAATAATAATAATGATAATAATACAGTGAAATATGATGCCTTTTATCTGAAAATGCAATTAATGGGTCTACCACTACTAATAGGGTGATCTCACAGCCTCTTTAAACCCAAATTCTCTTTGAAATGTGACATTTTCTGGGTGACCCCAAAAATAGTCAAGTAGATAAAATGACAAAAAAAGAAACAAAATAACCAAATATAGACACACAATGGCCAAAAATGACCAGAAAATATACAAAATGACCCCAAAAAATGTCACAAAATGACCAGAGAATTATAAAAAAAATACAAAAAAAAGAAAGAAAATGACCAAAAAGAGAAACCAAATGACCAAAAATAGACACACAGTGGCCAAAAATGACCAGAAAATATACAAAATGACCAAAAGAAAATAAACGTTATGACCAGAAATAGACACACAATGGCCAAAAATTACCAAAGAAATATAAAAAAAAATACCAAAATTACCCAAAAAAAAGAAACAAAATGACCAAAAAGAGAAACAAAATGACCAAAAATAGACACACAATGGCCAAAAATGACCAGAAATAGACACACAATGGCCAAAAATGCACAAAATGAGCAAAGAAATATAAAAAAAATGATAAAAAATTAACAACAAAATTAACAAAAAGAGAAACCAAATTACCAAAAATAGACACCCAATGGCCAAAAATGACCAGAAAATATGCAAAATGCCCCCAAAAATTAAACAGAATGACCAGAAATTGACACACAATGGCCAAAATTGCACCAAATGACCAAAAATGACCAAAGAAATATAAAAAAAATTACCAAAATTACCCCCCCAAAAAGAAACCAAATTACCTAAGGTACACACACAATGGCCAAAGATGACCAGAAAATATACAAAATGACCAAAAGGAAATAAACTAAATGAACAGAAATAGACACACAATGGCCCAAAATGCACACAATGACCAGAGAAATATAAAAAAATTACCAAAATTACCAAAAAGAGAAACCAAATTACCAAAAAAGACACAAAATGGCCAAAAATTACCAGAAAATATACAAAATGCCCCCAAAAATTAACCAAATAACCAGAAATAGACACACAATGGCCTAAAATGACCAAAGAAATATTAAAAATGACCAAAATTACCCCCCCCAAAAAAGAAACAAAATTACCAAAAAGAGAAATGTGGCTTTATAAAGCATCCAGAATATTTAATACATCTAAAGAGCTGTATAAATATTAATATTATTAGCTGAGAGATCAGAGCTCGTTAGGTTTTACAGAGCTGCTGAGGGTTCAAACTTTAAAGAGGTGATTTGGTGTGTTGGAGTGTTTTTATACCAGCGTTGTAATTCCCATCAATGTTAGAGGTAAGTTCACCTGCTCTGTTTTTACAGAAGCAGTAATGACGGCTCTAAATACTGAGAGGAGAGAGGGAGCTACAGTGTGTGGGAGAGAGAGAGAGAGTGTGAAAAGGAGAGTGGGAGGAAGAAAGAGGAGCTGTGGGAGGAGGAGAGGAGTGAAGGACGGTGGAGTGGTCAAACTGAGCTGCTGGCACCGATGATTCACACAGAAACACGGCAAACTGCTGAAACTCCACTCTGTTCTCCTGCGTTCACACTGTAATCAGGCTGGAGAACAGGGATGGAGGCTGTGATGTAGGGCTGGGCGATACGGCAACAGAAATTATCACCAGGTATTTTTTTTCATATTGTCCGATCTCGATTATTATCATGATTTTTTATAATGTTTTTAAACTGCCAGTTTTAAAGCATCTGTACTGAAAACTAAAGAAACTGGAGATTAGTTCTGCTAGTAGTTTCTGAACTGCTAATGCACTGGAACTGGAAGATTAACTGATTTGTTGTAGTTAGAATGGCCACGATGTTAATGGTTCGTTAACTTGTTTATTGAACGCACCATACTCTTTCCAATGCTATTGAACGCACCATAGTCGTTCTGATGCCCAGGAGTCATAAAAAAAACAGTAAATTGGCCAAAAAAAGACACAAAATGACAAAAAAAAACCCACACAATAACCAAAAATAGACACACAATGCCCAAAAATGCCCAAAATGAACAAAAATGACCAGAGAAATATAAAAAAAATTACCAAAAAAAGACACAAAATGACCAAGAAGAGAAACAAAATGGCCAAAAATGACCAGAAAATGTACAAAATGACCACAAAAAAATAAACAAAATGACCAAAAATAGACACAAAATGGCCAAAAATGACCAGAAAATATATTGACAAAAAACAACAACCAAAATAACCAAAAAAAAACCCACAATGGCCAAAAATGCACAAAATGACCAAAAATGACCAAAGAAATATAAAAAAAATACCAAAATTACCAAAAAATAAACAACATTACCAAAAAGAGAAACAAAATTACCCAAAAAATACATAAAAGACAAAAAAAAAACCTTAAGTGTCTCCCATCAGAGCGAGGTTGGTGTCCCATGTGAAACCAAAGTGCAGCCTGTGATTCAAACATCTCTTAACTTCCTGCAGTAGGTTAGAGATGTTGTTGTCCTGTATCTAGCAGTTCTAGCAGTTAGTACCTTTAGGCTCTATTAACCCTTTGATGCAACATATTAACCCCCCTTCTAATGCACAACATGGGTCAAAAATGAGCCGCATTCATTTCTCATGTTATTTAATGCTGCTGTGTGTTTCTGTGCTCTATCTTTTGATATCAACTTATTTTATGATTGAATATTCCAAGTATTCTTTAAATATCTTGTTTTTGATAACAACAGATCATTATTTCCAGTTTGCCTCTCATACTTTATGAAGAAAAATCGTTTTTGTATTATTACGTAGCTAACTACTTGGCTAAGTAGTTTGCTAAGCTAACTACTGAGCCAAGAAGTTAGCTAAGTAATTAGCTTAGCAAGCTACTTAGCTAAAAAAAAATGGATATGGGTCATTTTTCACCCATGTTGTGTATTAGAAGAGTAGTGACACAAAAAGGGATTTTGTTAAAAAATGAATCAAGGAAAACATAAAATTAGGATGTATGATGATCAAAAACAAACTAATTGAGGAAAACCTGGAACACTGAATGATGAAAATAATTTATTGCAAAGATATAGAACATGAAACCTCATACATATCGGGTCACTTTAGACCATGTTGTGCATCAAAGGGTTAAACCATTTGCAACATAGCAACAAGCTATCTGGAAGTTGTCACGTATGATTGTAATTGGGATGATTTGAGGGACTGGAGGGGAGATTCAGGACAAAAACAATCCATCAGGAGTCGTCAGAGCTGGTTGTTTTTCTTGGCAAACTGTCTTTAACCAACACCGGCTCCAATAAAGACACCACCTCCTCCTCCTCCTCCTCCTCCTCCTCCTCCTCCTCCTCCTCCTCCTCCTCCTCCTCCTCCTCCAGTTTTTCCCTCCTACGTTTAAGTCTCTCATCCGCCCACCTCACACTGCACACGTGTGTCTCTCCATTGTCCTTCATGCTTCCTGCAGACGAAAGCTTTAAAGGCACTAAAAATATCTCTTTATATTTATGTTAAGGTGACTAACAGGAGCCAGAAAGCTCCAGTGAGATACGGAGAGGTACAGCTGGGCGTTCCTGTTTTTATTCTTCACCCTTTCAATGGGTCATTGTTCCACTATAATGTCACCGTCCCGCCGTGTCATTAGCTCATTAAGGTTACGCTCGCCATAGAAAGGCTCTGACATTATTCTGGCTGCAGCCTTTTGTTGTTTAAACACAACAGAAACGACTTATTAAAAAGTGAGAAGCAAGATTACTCAGTGCTGTCACTGCTGTTTGGATAAGATCACAACAATTTGGTTCTCGCAAACATTTATTTTTCTTTTTTTTGGTTCATTTTATTTTAAAAGGCTCTCTTACACGTGAGCTGAAAACAGTTAAAATATTAATGTAGATGCACATTAAACCCTCTGAACCTGAAGTGTATGTTGGCTAGAAAAGTTAGCCAAAAAAACAACAACAGTTATCGTTGAACGAAACTGTAAAAACAGGCATTATTGAAGAAATTTGTACTTTCCGACGGTCATTGAACAGATCAAACGTTATAAAAGTTTCTGGTAGAAAATATAACCAAAACTTGTGTTAAAATGTTTAAAATAAAGTGTTTGCACTAACCAGATCCTGTTAAAAACATTAAATTATTCACTGAGAATCTGTTTACACAGGGCAGAGAGGAGAGGACAGGAGAGGCTGTTTACACAGAGCTTAGAGGAGAGGACAGGAGAGGCTGGAAACATGACAAAACTGAGAATATCAACAATATGTGGAGAATACTGGGGTTTTTTTTTTGTAATTTTGTGTCTTTTTTTTTTTTTCACATTTTTATCTTCTTTGTCTCTTTTTTGTCATATTGTGGGGGGTTTTGGTCATTTTGTGTCTTCTTTTGTAAACATATTTGTATATAAATTCTGTTTTATTCCATTTAAAAAAAAAAAAAACTGATCACAGAAATTTGACCAGCCTCTTTTTTTTAAATTATTTTTTCCCTCTTGCTCAATCTCTTCTTCTTCTCCTGTTATACGGCCACCTGCTGACCAAAGTACATTACTGCAGCTTTGTTCATTTGCTCTAAACCAGCTGATGGAAACTCACTAATTTTGCATTTTCTTTAAAGCAGCATTTCAAGATTTCGCTTCAAAATTCCGACTTTAATGGAAACACAGCTCGTGCCCGTTATGTAACCTCGGCTCTTTCTCCTTTCAGACATTATCCCAAGACGTCGTTCACCATCGTGGCCGACACACCGGAGAACCTGAGACTGAGACAGCAGAGCGAGCTACAGAGCCAGGTAAACCACACACACACACACACACACACACACACACACACACACACACACACACACACACACACACACAAACCAGTCTGGACCATTTTTAAATGGTAGTCGTTTGATGCATCAAAGCTGTGTTCTTTATCTTCTCTGGTTCACAAAGCAGGACAGGACTTTTTTCTGCACCTTTAGAAAGAAACAACCAATCTGTGTGTTTGTGGAAATTAATGGAAGCAGAAAAACTATTATTGATGAAAATAAAGTTAATCCAGAGTCCTTTAGTTCTTCGAAATATATTAAACCCAGCATATCAAAGATTTAATATTCACACGGAGGAAAAGGTTGAGAAAAATAGACGAGAGGAAAGAAACATACAGAAAGAAAAAACCCTGTCTCCTGTCTCCTGTCTCCTGTCTCCTATCTCCTGTCTCCTATCTCCTATCTCCTGTCTCCTAT
>NC_081539.1:4580738-4603238 GCF_030273125.1 Centropristis striata
TCAGCTCCTCCTCCATCATCTCCTTCCTCCCTCAGCTCCTCCTCCCTCAGCTCCTTCCTCCCTCAGCTCCTCCTCCATCATCTCCTTCCTCCCTCAGCTCCTCCTCCCTCAGCACCTTCTCCATCATCTCCTTCCTCCCTCAGCACCTCCTCCCTCAGCTCCTCTTGCCTCAGCTCCTCCTCCCTCAGCTCCTCCTCCCTCAGCACCTTCTCCATCAGCTCCTTTCTCCCTCAGCTCCTCCTCCCTCAGCTCCTTTCTCCCTCAGCTCCTTCCTCTCTCAGCTCCTCCTCCCTCAGCTCCTTTCTCGCTCAGCTCCTCTTCCCTCAGCTCCTTCCTCCATCACCTCCTCCTCCATCAGCTCCTCTTCCCTCAGCTCCTACTACCTCAGCTCTTCCTCCACCAGCTCCTCCCTCAGCTCCTCCTCCTGAACTTAATAAGCCAGTAGGAGTCTCTGCTCCGCCTCCCAAAACTAAACCAGATGCCAATTTTCATGCTTGCGTTGCTGTTATTTTCACCCTCCATAGGTGTGTGTGTGTGTGTGTCTGCATCATCAGCTGCTTTCCTCTGTGTGTGTGTGTGTGTGTGTGTGTGTGTGTGTGTGTGTGTGATTTAGCTCGTTAGCTTGTCATATTAGCTCAGCAGGGAGCCGACGACTGATGAATGTGGATTTAATCTGCTTTGTAGTGAGAATGGGGACAATCACCGTGAGAGCAGAATACCAGAACACACACACACACACACACACACACACACACACACACACACACACACACACACACACACACAGTGAGTGTCTGAGTCATATATCTGCAGTTTACAGCCTTATGTAAGTGTGTTGTGAGGCCTAATGGGCTGTTCCTGGCGACTGATAGACACCAGCAGCAGGATGACTTTATGGCTAAATGAGCTGCAGAGTTTCTCCTGAAGGTCAGAGTGAAGTGCAGGCGGGACGGCGGTGAGAAATGACCGCCTGCTGCTCTGTTGTTGCGGGCTGTAAATCGTCCACTCTGCCTGCTGTTTGCCAGCCACGATTTGAATTTGGATAAATCAACAAATCCCATGAATACATACACTCAACCTGTTTGTTTTCTCTCAGTTCTTTCTCACTTTGTAAGACAGCTGCTTACTGCAGTCTTAGTGGACTTTTTTTTTAAGGCTTGTGATGTTCATTATGCACGGTGCAAAGTTTACATTTGAGCAGCATTTAACCCTTATGCCCACTGCAAAAAAGGTGTGTCTAAAAACAAGATCAAAACACTAAAGCGGAGGGAACTGATCTTGCTGCATGGACAGATAATTTACCTTGGCAAGATTTCTTCAATTAAGATTATTAAGATTAAAATAAGAAATTAACTCTTTAAACAAGATGAATTAAAGCTGCAAGCAGCGATGAACTGGCCCGAGCAGAGTGACCTGATGATTATTTGTTTCTTACCAAGATAAAAAAAACTTTAGATTTAGAAGTGTTAGATAATTAATCTTGTTTTAAGAGTAAACTTCTTATTTTAAGTGTACAGCATGCATACAGCATAGATTTAATAATCTTAATTGAAGAAATCTTTTCAAGTGAAATTATCTGTCCATGCAGCAGTTTTAGTGTTTTTATCTTGTTTTTCTTTTTTGCAGTGCCAAAAAAGGCCACACACACTAAAACTGCTATTAAATCACCATATATCAATATTTTTTTATTTAATGTTTGGTAGTTTTGAACAAGTCTGAAGTTGTTTAAGAGATTTTTTTTTTTTTTAAATCTGAAAAAAATATTGATGTATGGTGATTTAATAGCAGTTTTAGTGTGCGTGGCCTTTTTGGCCACGAGGGTCAACAGAGGGAATATCTGACACTACATAAAAAATACTAATGCAATCAAATCAATTTTGTTGCTAATCTTTAACATAACAAAGACTCTAATCACCACCAAAACCCCAGCTCCCTACTATTTATTATATGGAAAATAATTCATCTTTTGTGGGGTTATTATGGAAAACTTCAAATATATAAACCGGCATTTAAAGGGTTAAAATTCTGAAAATGATTGAATGTTTGGTAGTTTCAAACAAGTCTGAAGTTGTTTAAGAGATTTATGGAAAAAAAATCTGAAAAAGATATTAATGTATGTTGATTTAATAGCAGTTGTAGTGTGCGTGGCCTTTTTTGCCCATGAGGGTCATAAAAGGGTAATAAATGCACCAAAGGAATATAAAAGACATGTAAGGGTTAATGACAATGGATTTAAAAAAATGTTACTTAAAAGAAAAGTTCCTGCAAAAATTCATGCCTCAAGCTATAACACAGCCAAAATGATCAACAAATTAAAAAAAAAAGAGGAGAAAAATGGCCTAAAATGCCCGAAGAGGGCATAAAAACTGTGTATTTTGCTGATGTTTTAAAGGTTTCTGGTGGTCTTCAAAGGGTTAAACTGGATCACAACATCACCCTCTCTCCTTTTCATTTCCTGCATATCCATTCATCATGTACTGTACTGTGTGTGGAGCAATTACAGTATATTTAAAGATCTTTTCACACTGTGTGAAGCTGAGTGGTGTAATTATTTCATTCAAAAGGTGAAATCCACCTTCAGATACTCGGCTGTAAATTAGCTTCTGGCTTCGGCTGCTTTCAGTCGTCCTGTAGCCGAGTGATTCGCTTCATTAGTTCATGAACCAGGTCACGATTTCAGCCTCTAACCTCTTTGTGTTCAATGCTTTCTGGTCTGTTTCCTCCTTTCTGTGGGTGTAGGAGCTAAAAACTTGTGCGTTTAGCCCAAAATGTCTTTATTTTAGAACTAAAACTTGTTTATGTTTTGATGACTTCAACTTTTTTTCAGCATTTTAGTAAATATTTCAACACATCAATATTTAAATATTCATGTCACCCAAACTGATTCATCACTAATAGATCATTTTGAGTGTGAATATTCCTTTAATATATATATATATATATGTGTGTGTATATATTAAAATTAAAAAATTAAAATTCTTTATTGAGCATGATAGTGTTTTGAAAATAAAAAAAAGATTCAAAATCACATTTTATGTTGGACTAAAGGACTAAAAAAAGACACAAAATGACAAAAAAAAGACACAAAATGACAAAAAATGACTTACAAAGACATGAAAATAATTCAAAAATGGACAAAATAGCCCAAGACTCCATAGAGTTAAGTTGTTAACCCATTTCTTGTTCCCTGAAAAAGGCCTACTTGTATAATTCTGAAATGTACATTATCTTTCAGTTTTGGTTAAGCTTACCTTTTTTTATTTACCTCTGGCAGTTCACCACTTACCTTTGTACCCTTTCAAGCTGTTCATTTGACTTGAACTGCTTGAATTTCAATAAAAAATGGAAAAATTGGGGTGTTCTAAAACTTTTGACCGGTAGTGTATTTATATATATCTATAATATATTATTTTATTTTCCCGTCTTGCTCTGCAGGTGAAGTATAAGAAGGACTTTGAGGAGAGTAAAGGTCGAGGGTTCAGCATCGTCTCCGACACTCCAGAGATGCAAAGACTCAGAAAGACTCAGGAGCAGATCAGTATTGTATGTACACACACACACACACACACACACACAGATAATACACTATATTACTGTCTGTCCTGGTGTTTGTGTATTTGTGTGAAATGTAAAATGTGTGTGAGTGAAAGTGAAGGGTGCAATTTGGTCAGTGAGCACAATCACACACACACACACACACACACACACACACACACACACACACAGGATATCGACATCATCAGGCCCTCCAGTGTTGACGACATCAGCTGTTTGAAGAGGAGCTTCGTCTGCAAACAGTGACTGTAAGTAACCAGGATCTTTTCATTAATTTATCTATTTATTTTAAGGCAAGTCAAGTCTTTAATTACAAAAGATGCAGTTTGCAGAAAGGAAAATTTCACCAGGTGCAAGTAATAATTTACTAAAACATGCACGGCGACTTTCAAAACAAAAACACAGACAGAAACGGCTGCAGGTCTCTGCAGGAGTCCGCTTGCTCAGCCGAGGCACACAGAGCAACAGCCCAGCAGAGAAGAGTCACAGGTGGATGCAACGTGGAGTCGTGCAGCAGTCGAAATATGTTAATTTTCCGCCATGTATTTATGTAATTTACAACTCAGTTCCTAAGTGGTTCGACATATATTAATATAAAATAACAAAATGAACATATCTATTTGATCAAATAATCATCTAGTGATATTCTCAAAAGCTTTAAATGATTATTTGAACCAGAAAATGTGGATTTTGACACTAAGATTGACCTTCTGAGTGGCTTGGAAGATATATTGGTTCTCATAGACTTTATATGGCTGCCATCAAAAATGGAAACTTATGGAGATGGAGAGCATGTGGAAAAAATGTGGTGCTTTTTTTGTCCGACGTGTCCGCTTTATTTTGCTAAACCGCCTGACGACATAGACGTCTTGAAATTCCGCCACTTCTTCACTCTGTTGATAACGTTCGTTTTGCACCTTTAAAAAAAAAAAAAAGTGAAACCCCGAGAATCGAGAATCTGAAGCTGCTCCAACAACTTTCTGCGTTAAAACCGAATTCATTTTAGCCACATTTTGAGCAGCAGTGCTTTTAGCAATGTTTTACATACAGGACAGTTTATAGTCAGAGCTCTGCAGGATTATCAACATTTAAATAATGAAGTGAGGGATAAATGCACGGCAGAGTGTCTTTATACGAGTAAATAATGGATGAGGTGGAAGGTGAATAGTCCCATCATGTAAAGAATTTATCCTTTCAGAACTGTTCATGTTGTAGATTTAAAGATGATTGAAGGAATTCAGGGAATCATTTTAATTCAGCAGTGAATTCATTTAAGTTACAGAAGATCTTTAATCTTTGCACGTTTCTGTATGTGATGTGTGTGTGTGTGTGTGTGTGTGTGTGTGTGTACAGATACCGTGTGTATCCTGATGACCCAGTGATCCGATGAGAGCACAAAGGTAAAGTGTGTTCATCTTTCTCTCTTTTTTTTTTATTGTGTTTTTGTCGTATTTGGAGCCTCTCACTGTAGACAAACATGTAAATAGTTCAGTTATTTTACAGAGAATTTATTTAAAATGCAAATAATATACAGTAAATATATGTACTTAAAATATGTACATTCGAAGAATAACTTGAATATGACTGTAAGTAACTTATCTAACAAAATAACAAAAAAATAAAAAAAAATAAAAAATATATATATATTATATTTAAACTTTTATTGGAAGAAAAAATAGGAAATTGCCTTAGTTTTACATTCAGAAATATATTGAGTATTTTTTTGTATTTTTAAATATAACTCACTGTAATTTTAACATTGAAGACCATTAAATAATTGAATATTACTGTAAAAAAAATAAAAATCTATAATGTTCAATTATATCAATATTCAGTTTTCACTTTCCATTTTATGGCTATTATTTATAATAAAAATAGTTTACCTTTTTTTTTATTAATGTAGAAAAAACAAGAAATCACCTGTAAAATAATACAGTCCTGTTATATTTTTTAAAATAAATTTCAACATCCATTTTATGGTTAATATTTGTAATAAAAATAATTTACCTTTTTTTATTAATGTAGAAAAAAAAAAAAAAACCTGTAAAATAATACAGTCCTGTTGTATTATTTTTATAAATTTCCACGTCCATTTTATGGTTAATATTTGTAATAATATTATTTTCTTTCATGGCATTTAATGTTGAAAAAACAAGAAAAAGTGTAAAATATTGCATTAAATCTCCCTCTGTACCTGTGTCAGAGCTCACTCTTTATTCTCTGTCCTCTCATCTCTGTTTTCTCTTTTTATTTGTCTTGTTTTCTATTTTCCTGCTCGTCTCTCTCTGAGCGAGTGATCGCGTTATTCCGCCGCGTTAAAGCGCCGCGGACACTTTCTCTCCTCGTTTAGTTTAATTAATGCGGCCAAACACACACGGAGCTCCGCCCACCACGCTGAATGTTGGGACATTCAGCAGAACACGATTTATTTTATTACTCTGCTCCTTACAAGGCTGACCTGGTGCTGAGAGGAGGAGGAGGAGGAGGAGGAGGAGGAGGAGGAGGAGGAGGAGAGGAGGAGAGGGAGGAGGAGGATGAGAAAAGTAGAGGAGGAAGAAAGTAAAGGAGGAGGAGGAGAGGAAAAGTAGAGGAGGAGGAGGGGAGAGAAGGAGAAGAAAAGTAGAGGAGGAGGAGGAGGAGGGGGGAGAGGAGGTGGAGGAGAGGAGGAGGGGGACGAGGAGGAGGAGGAGGAGGAGGAGGGGGGAGAGGAGGTGGAGGAGAGGAGGAGGGGGACGAGGAGGAGGAGGAGGAGGAGGAGGGGGGGGAGGAGGAGAGAGGAGAGGAGGAGGGGAGAGGAGAGGAGAGGAAGAGGAGGAGAGGGAAGGGGAGGGGAGGAGGTGAGGAGGAGGAGAGGAGGAGGAGGAGGAGGAGGAGAGGGGGGGGAGGAGGAGGAGGTGGAGGAGAGGAGGAGGGAGAGGAGGAGAGGAGGAGGAGAGGAGGAGAGGCAAGGGGAGGGGAGGAGAGGGAGGAGGAGAGGAGGAGAGGCAAGGGGAGGGGAGGAGAGGAGGAGGAGAGGAGGGGAGGAGGCGAGGAGAGGAGGAGGAGGAGAGGAGGAGAGGGAAGGGGAGGGGAGGAGGAGGAGAAGGAGGAGGATGATGAGAAAAGTAGAGGAGGAAGAAAGTAAAGGAGGAGAAAGAAAGTAAAGGAGGAGGAGGAGGAGGAGGAGGAGGAAGAAAGTAAAGGAGGAGGAGGAGGAGGAGGAGGAGGAGGAGGAGGAGGAGGAGGAGGAGGAGGAGGAGGAAGAAAGTAAAGGAGGAGGAGGAGGAGGAGGAGGAGGGGAGAGAAGGAGAAGAAAAGTAGAGGAGGAGGAGGAGGAGAAGAAGAAGAGGGAAAGTAGAGGAGGAGGAAGAGGAGGAGGAGGAAAGTAAAGGAGGAGGAGGAGAGGGAAAGTAGAGGAGGAGGAGGGGAGGAGGTTTGAGGAGGGTAGAGGAGGGGAAAAGTAAAGGAGGAGGGAGAGGAGGAGGAGAGGAAACGTGGAGGAGAGAGGAGGTGAGGGCTGAAGAGGACTGAGAGAAGAGGAAGGTGATTTCTATCTGGATGTGTTTCTCTCTGTTCTGTTCGTGTGAAATCAAAGATGGATCCCGTTGTTTCAGTCAGTAAACGGGTCAGACGAGGAGGAGATCTCAGGGACTCCTCCCAGGAAACGCTTTGTGTTTCTGACTTCATGAAGGAGATCTAAAGGGAGAGAGACGCCACAGCTCCTGGTCACTTTCTTTATTTTAACCACCTATGAAGACTGTCTCCAGATTTAGCTGAGACAAGAGACGGATCTGGTCCCTGCAGAGTTTGTTTACTGGGATTGTGAGGACTCAGCTGCTATTCAGGCCACGAGAACCACCAGCAGTCTAAACACCTCCTCATTACAGTATTTTATCCACCGTATATAGTCTTTTTTTAATTGTGTTAAAGCCTTTTGAGCCTCTCAGAAGAAGACAAATATGGCTGTAAAACTGTGAGATGCAAATAAAATATTAACATAATTTATAGGCATCAATAAAACATTATTATTATTATTATTATTAATATTACTATATTTGTTTGCACTATATTTAAATGGTTTTGCTGTCAGTCACACTGTTAGTACTAGAGGTGGAAAAATATCGATACTTTATGAGGCGATATTATATCGATTCAGCCTGACGAGTATCGATATTTAGTGTTCCAGCAGACCTGCTGTATTTTCTCTGTTTTAAAAAGTAAAGGAGGAGGAGGAGGAGGAGGAGGAAAGTGGAGGAGGAGGAGCAGGAGGAGAGGAAATGTAGAGGAGGAGGAGAGGAGAGGAAATTTAGAGTAGAGGAGGAGGAGAGGAAATGTAGAGGAGGAGGAGGAGGAGAGGTAGGAGGAGGAGGAAGAGGAGAGGAAGAGTAGAGTAGGAGGAAGAGGAGAGGAAGAGTAGAGTAGGAGGAGGAGGAGAGGAAGAGTAGAGTAGGAGAAGGAGGAGGAGGAGGAAAGGTAAAGTAGAGGAGGAGGAGGAGGAGGAGAGGAAAAGTAGAGGAGGAGGAGAGGAAGAGTAGAGGAGCAGGAGTAGAGGAAAAGTTGAGTAGGAGGAAGAGGAGAGGAGGAGGAGGAGGAAGAGGAGGAGGAGGAGGAGAGGAAGTTTAGAGTAGAGGAGGAGGAGGAGGAGAAGAAATGAAAGTAAATGTAGAGGTGGAGGAGGAGGAGGAGAGGAAGTGTCGAGTAGGAGGAAGAGGAGGAGGAGAGGAAGTGTAGAGTAGAGGAGGAGGAGGAGTAGAAATGTAGAGTAGAGGAGGAGAGGTAATGTAGAGGAGGAGGAGAGGAAGCGTAGAGGAGGAGGAGGAGGAAGAGGAGGAGGAGGAGGAAGAGGAGGAGGAGAGGGAGAGTAGGAGAGAAACGAAGAGGAGGAGAGGGGGAGGAGGAGAGGGGGAGGAGGAGAGAGGACAGCTGTTTGCCACCATGTATCCAGTCAGTTGAATGTATTTTAATAATCTCCATTATTCCTGTATTTATTTCTCTGTGTTCAGGTATTTATTTCTCTCTGTGTTCAGGTATTTATTCCTCTGTGTTCAGGTATTTATTTCTCTGTGTGTTCAGGTATTTATTTCTCTGTGTGTTCAGGTATTTATTTCTCTGTGTTCAGGTATTTATTTCTCTGTGTTCAGGTATTTATTTCTCTGTGTTCAGGTATTTATTTCTCTGTGTTCAGGTATTTATTTCTCTGTGTTCAGGTATTTATTTCTCTGTGTGTTCAGGTATTTCTGGAGGTGAGCTGCTCTGTGATTGGTGCAGCAGCAGATGATGTCAGACCTCCTCGTCTCCGTCTCCTCCTGTTCTCCTCCACCTCCATCTGACGCTGTCATCACGCTGCCAGCTCTCCTGCTGCTGGTGAGCCTTTCATTCACCGTTACACTCAGCAGTCACACAGAGAACATGGAGGAGGTCACCATCCGGCCCTGCTCCTCCTCATCTCTCCTCCTCATCTCTCCTCTTCATCTCTCCTCTCAGTGTGTCGCTTCACATCTCAGGGAGATTTTCCTTGCTGGCACTGTGATCAACACATCAGAGGACCTTATTTGTCTTGAAGGAATATCAAAACTTATCTTATTCTCCCACTAAATTACAGTGAATTGCATGTAAAAATAAAAAATAAAAAACTCATGATATTGCTTAATGTAAAACCCACAATATATTATTCTACATATATATATAAAATAAAATAGTTTACCTTTAAAATCATGTTAAAATAATACTGTAAAAAAAAAATCAATGTGCATACTGTGTGCATAATAAAAGAATAATACAAATATCTAAAGATATATATATCTATATGTCTATATATATATATATATATATATATATATATAATTTTATTTTATTTTATTTTATTTTATTTATATGTAAAAATAAAATAAAACAGTGTAACTTTTTTAATCGCATTTTCGCATATTGGAAAAAAAAACAAGAAAAATCCTGTTAAAGTAATACAGTAAAATTCTGAAAAAAAATAAAAAAATCTGTGTGCATACTGTCTGAATAATAAAATAATAAAAATATCTAAATTACTTAATATATATATATATATATATATATATATATATATATATATATATATATATATATATATATATAATAATAAAACAGTTTAAAAAAATGTAATGGCATTTGCACTTATTGTAGAAAAAACAAAAACAATCCTGGAAAATAATACAGTAAAATTCTGAAAATAAATAAGTCAGTGTGCATACTGTGTGAATAATTAAATAAACATAAATAAAATAAAAAATAAAAAATAAAATAAAAAATATATATATACTGTATATATATATAATTATTATTTTTTATGCAGAATTTTACTGTATGTTATCTGTATTTTCAAAGAAACTATCTGTAAAATAACTTACGATCGTTATGGTAAGTGGGGTTTCTTTTAGCATTTTTTGAGGATTTTTTTTTTTTTTCGTGCTTTTTACAGTGTACCTTCAACGTTTTAGTCCCACACACACACACACTGTGCCCACCCCTGGCACCGTGTGAGATGAAGGGCACGGCGGTGATAAGGTCCTGAGTGGAGGCTAAATGTGGAAGTTAAAGGTGATAAGAAGTTCCCGACGAGCCGACACCCTGCAGACGGTCAGACATCACATGAGACGGCTCGGCCGAGTCAGAGGGCAGGAATGAGACGCTAAAAGGTCGACGGAGACGCTGAAGACACTGAAGACAGAACCAACACCACCACCAGGTCTGCAAGAACCTCAACTGAGAGTCTGAGAACATAACGGAGAAAACTGAGAGTCGCTACAACATTCAGCCCAACAAAGATTTACTACGAGACAATAACTGAACAAGGTGAGTGTAACACAGGAGCTAACAAACAGCAGAGGAAGGCTGGTAAATGATCAAAAGTGTGACATCCAGAAGGTAAAAACTGAACGAATCTGGAAGGAAATCGGAGACATTGAAGAACGTAACGTGGTGACTTTGATGAAGCTGAAGAGGTCACCTTGGCGACCATTACACGAAGGACTCCGACCAATCAGATACTCAACGGGTACGGGGAAATCTACCGGTCGGATATTCATGAAACTTGGTGGAAGGTGGAGCACATTTACCTTCTGAACCGCTGCAGGTCACCAAAAATACAGTTTGTTGTCGGAAGAAAAAACAGTAAAAACAGGCTTCAACATTGGATTTGAACTTTCCGTTACGAAAAAGTAACCAAAAGAAGCTTAAAACTGTGATATTTCTGTCAAAAGCATTCTGTTTGTAGTAAACTTTACAGTTTACAGGCTGTTTAACCCCACGGATGTTTAAGAAATGAAAGTTTTCTTTATAATATCGCCAGAAATCCACCGTTTATCACATAAAAAACCTGAAAAACAGGCTTTATCGTCAGAATTTGAACTTTCTGATAATCCTTGAATGGATCATCAGTTATATCATATCATAAGATCATAAGTTACCGTGATAAAAACTGACCAAAACTTTTGTTTAAATGTTGATATTAGTGTCAGAATCTCTTTATTCTACATGTGTCATTTAAAAAAAACAAATATTCACTAAGAATCTGTTTACACAGAGCAGAGAGGAGAGGACAGGAGAGGCTGTTTACACAGAGCTGAGAGGAGAGGAGAGGACAGGAGAGGCTGTTTACACAGAGCTGAGAGGAGAGGACAGGACAGGAGAGGCTGTTTACACAGAGCAGAGAGGAGAGGACAGGAGAGGCTGGAAACATGACAATACTTCAACATGAGGAGTTTTTTGGTAATGTTACTCCTTGTTTTGGCCATTTTGTATCATTGTTGGTGCTTTTTGAAAGTTTTCTGTCTTATTTTAGTAATTTAGTGTATTTGTTTTCTTTTTGTATTTTTTTTTCTTTTTGTCTGTAATTTTTTGGTAAGTTTACGTCTTTCTTTTGGTAATTTTGTGTCTTTTTTTTGTAATTATGTGTCTTTTTCGGAAATGTTGCTGGTCATGTGACAAATATGCACTGAAAATCTTTTTACACAGAGCAGAGAGGAGAGGACAGGAGATACAGAAATATTAAGGGGGGATGCTTAATGTTTTCTGTAGTTTCTTCCACCATATTGTTTATATTTTAAGTAACACAAATTTTCTTTTATGTGCAAATAATCATTTCTGCAGAGCTGCTGGTGGCTCCATCTTCTGAATATGTTTCATATTCAAACTCATTTTAATTTTTATAGACGTTTTTGTGCAATAATCCCTGTTGTTGTTTCCCTTTTAACAGCCCTAGAACCCTACCATATCATCTTTACTTAGTTTTTCTCACCTTAGCTGTGGAGTTTGTGTCTTTTGAGTGGTGCATTAGGAATAAAAAGCATTATAAGGGAGCTGAACGTCTCCTGTGATCTGTCCTCAGAGGTGACTGACATGGAGGAGGAGGCTCCAGAGGCTCCGGGGTTTGTTGGAGAGATGAAGGAGGTTATAATGGAGGAAGAAGAGTCTTTCCAGGAGACGGTGGTCACAACAGAGACCACGGTTGTTGACGCAGAGGAGGAGGAGGAGGAGGTGAAAACTGAGGTGGACGAAGAGGAACAGGAGGCAGAAACAGAGGAAGAAGAAGAAGAAGAAGAAGGAGAGAATAAAGAAGAGGGTCAAGCCAAGAAGCTGCTGGGAGCCTGGGAGTCAGAAGTAAGAACTTCCTGCCATGTTTAAAACTGAACAGAAACAGACAGAATTCAAACATTCAGCTCAGTGGAAGCTGAAACAGAATCAGATAACAAAAAAACAAAAAGTAAGATTCACAAATCCTCAGATTCCTGCAGATCTTCATCAAAATGTTGAGTGTGAAACAGTTGAGTGTTCATCTAAAGAACCAGGTAATTAATTTGTTATCTTTCAGATGAGTTATCTTTTTTTTCTCTTTTGGAAACTCGAAAAGTTTTCACAATGGAAGTATGTCTGCCTCAGCTTTTTAAAGTTTTTATTTCTCACCTGTATGCTTTATTTTTCTGCTGTTCAGGTATTTAGTGATGAATCAGATCTCTTCAGGCTGAAAATTATTTATTTTTTACTAACGACATGCATAATGTGATAATTTCAATTAAAACAAATATGATTCCATTAACTTTAGTAGCTGAAACAGCTTCTTTAAAGGTATAATGTGTAACTTTTTGGCATCAAAATGTCAAAAACAACTAGAGCTATGTTATATGTGTTATATATGAGTTGTGTGTTTTACATTTTCCCGAATGTTACCAATAATTTTCAAAAGCTAAGCTAATGGGGTTTAGCGAGATCCCAGTCGTCCTTCATATGTGGGTCAATGACGTGATCTAACCCAGTTGGTGTAACCAGTAATTTTTTCCCCATAAAAATCTGATTATATACAGGGAAATAAATGTTAACTAAAATGAGAAAAAATACAATCCACGTTTACATTGCAACACTATGGTATATAACACATTTTTACATAATTTGTCAAAACTTTTGGAAAAAATGGGTTGTATTTAGAATATGTTCTGCTCAATAGTGACGAAATGTTTAAATGTAGAAAAACAAAAAAAAAAAAAATTTGATGTTTTTTTAAAATGAAGTAATTATATGTATAAGTCCACATAAATACAATGTAGGTGGATGAAGTATTTAATATTTATCATTTTTTGTGGTTACACCATTTGACATCTTGCCAACCCTTATTTGTCACTGACCCATATATCTTGCAAAAACGGCAATAATCGATTGGCGCCATCGTGTAAACATCAGTCGTCTTCTTCCTCAACATACGTCATCTGGTATAACTGATACGATTGGCTAAGAGCTACGTACAAAAAACTACAGACATTCGTATCGCCCAATGAACGGCTCTGGACGATCGTAAACCACACCTACTCTACGGAAAAAAGAAAAGTTGGGTGAACTCAAAATTTCAAGGCAACAAACTTCGATAACATTTTAAGTTGGACAATTAAACTAAATATTTTAAGTTTTGCTTTTGAGTTTGCTCAACTGTGAATTCAGATTTTTGTCAACTCAACTGTGAGTTGAAACATGATAAGGGTTGCTAACATGTGTGGACTCCAGCTGGAGGCAGCACGTCACAGCCACAATGAGACTTCAAATGCAACTCGGAAAGTTGGATTCCCGCATTTCACAACAAAGGAATAAGAGTTATCAGAACTATTGTCCCTTGTTTTGAACCCCAACTTAAAGATATAAGTAACAACAACTCACCAACTTGTTTTTGAGCAGACAACTGGCTTCCTTTGTTGTGCTAACTGACATTATTGCCCTAAATGTCAATCATTTATATTTCCAAGTTTTACCAATTTAAATCACTGTTTTAGGCCAAAAAATACAGGTTGGCTTTTTTGCAGTGTGGTCTCCAGACTATATCTCATTTATGACATAGTCTGCCGTTAGCCATTCCACCATGATCCCTCACTGCTTCACGACTTCATCAAACTTCTTCGTCTTTTGTTTTTTTTTGTTTTACCTGAGAGGCTCCTGGTGGCAGAAAACTACATGCAAACCAGAGAAGGCCAAATTTGACTTTTTTTTCCTGCCATCAGTTGGCTCCCTGACTCTTTTAATTACACAATTCCTCATATTAAATAATTTCAGTCAGTACACACAATAATCCCAAACTGTAGCTAAGTCCTGTGTGCTGCTAAACATCTTTGAGGATTTTTTGCTTTTCTTTGATGAGGTCTGCTGAGAGGCAGATTGAGTTCCCCTGCAGAGAGCTCCGACTGCCAGTCTTTGTGTTGACCTTGGCGTGGGGCGTCGCCTGGCACTGCAGGTTCTCGTCGGGGCTCAGAGAGGATTAGCCGAGCTACAAATGAAAATGTGCCATTATTAGCCTTTGATAGTGGGATTTTTAGGACTGAATCTGGGGCCTGTTAAAAGGAGGCGAGGGATTAACGGTGCATGAACTAGAAAGTTTCCTCTGGTTGACTCACAGGTTTCTGTGTCTCTGTGTTATTAGTGGGGTCAGAACGATAATTTGTCCTTTGGCTTCTTCTTCTTCTTCTGTTTCTTCCATGTTTTTTTCGGTCGACTATTACTCCCGCAGTTTTGGTCACACATACAGTCATAGAAAAAATGAATAGACCACCCTTGTTTTCTCTTTGCTTTCTTGTTCATTTAATGCCTGGTACAACTAAAGGTCCATTTATTTGGACAAATATAATGATAACAACAAAAATAGCTCATAAGAGTTTAATTTTAGAGATGATGTCTAGCCATTTAACATGGTAATGATTTTGATAATTGGTTAAAACAATGGAAAATGTCTAGATATCAACTCTAAAGTGAAACTCCCTAGAGGTATTTTTGTTGTTATCATTATATTTGTCCAAACAAATGTATGTAGAAATTGAAGAAAACAAGGGTGGTCTAATCATTTTTTCCATGACTGTACACTGAAAAGGTATCCCCCAATGTAACCCTATGGGGAGGCTAGAGTGGATGATATCATCGCTAGAGTGCAGAGGGAGAGAAAAAATTCTGAAAATATACATTTGGAAACTGTGCTTTAGGCCACAGATACTACTCTAGAGAAATAATTTACACATAGAAACATAGGAAAAATTGGTCTTCTGACTCACATTGATCTGCTAAAGCTGTTTAGACAAATAAAATGATAACAACAAAAATAGCTCATAAGAGTTTAATTTAAGAACTGATATCTTGACAATTAACATGGTTTTCTTAATTATTTTATTTATCATCAAGAAAACGATGGAAAATGTCTAGATATCAGCTCTTAAATGAAACTCTTATGTGCTATTTTTGTTGTTATCATTATATTTGTTGAAACAGATGTACCTTTAGTTGTACCAGGCATTAAAATGAACAAGAAATTGAAGACAACAAGGGTGGTCTCATGGTTTTTCCATGACTGTACACTCAAAAAGGTATCAAATCAACCGGCTTGGCCATGACAAGTGTCTAAGTCTAAGTCTTTTCTAAGGGTTTCGGCAAACGGTTTTCAAATTATTTGGTAAAACACGCCAAAAAATCACCCCAATGTTACCTTATGGAGAGTCTAGAGTGGATGACATCATCGCTAGAGTGCAGAGGGAGAGAAAATGTGTCCAAAAATAAATTTGGAAACTGCTCTCGAGGCCGCAAATGCCACTCTGCAGAAATCATTTATACGTAGAAACGTAGGAAAATTAGTCTTCTCCCTCACATTGGTCTGCTAAAAGTTTGGGCATAGGACCACATATGATCCACCAACACCACCCACAGCCTCATAGACCGCCCCGGTAAAAAGGTGGGTAAATTTCTGGAGGAAAGCAGAGGTACTAGTTCCTTCTGATGGCTCTAAAATAGCAATTTCTTCATTTTTCTTGCCAAAACACATATGCAGACGTTCAGGAAGAACTCAGGATGCTCAAAGTGAAGTCGGATCAATGATAGGAGCTACGGTTTGGACAGAAATGCTTTCTGTTCGAGGAGAACGTTTTGCTGTTTTTTTCGCTCTCTTGTCAGTGGCTTCACAGGAGCAGTTGATTTCAGTTGATTGCTCTGCTCTGATTGGTGGCCGCCACCTGGCCCTGGTTGCTTAGCTAAATATATCAAACAGTGCAAGCTAGAGGCTGCAGCTGACTTTATGTGCATGTTTGTGTTTCAGGCCTCCTCTGATGCGAAGCCTCCTCTACCAGACCCAGCGTTCAACAGGAGGTGCAGCCTGAACATCAGTGATGTGAGTTCAACCTGTTTGTGGCAGTTTGTGTTATTAGTTTACTACCCTTTAGGGCAGACCTGGGCATTGGGCGACCCGCGGGCAACATCTGGCCTGTTGGCTGTCCTGGTCCGGCCCGCATGAGGTTACCCAGAAATTAGAAATCAATACAACCGCAGTGCTTTTATTTTGAAGGCGATTTACGTATATCTGAGTTACCTCGGTACCTTGTCAAAAACACGTATTGCTTTTTGCATAAAGTTAATAAATTACTGGTTTACTGCATAACATACATGCTCTATATTGTTTTTGTGGTTTGAATGTATGTTTAGTAGCATTAATTTATTTATTTTAAATCGTAGCTCCATGAAAATAAAAATAAGACATTCCTTGGTCATCTTGTGAATCCACCGTAACGGTGCGTTCAGACCGGACGCGTAGCGAATATTTCGCGCGACAAGATTACATACAAAGTCAATGCAAACACGCGAATAGACGCGAATTTTTGCCGGCGGCGCGAATCGCGGGTTTCGCGCGACACGAATGCCGCGATTGACGCGAATTTCGCGGCGCGAATGAAACAACGCGAATTCGCATGAGTTCAATAAATTCAACTTTGGCGAAATATTCGCGTGACGCTGTGTCGGGACAGCCTATCAGCGTTGAGATTCTGGACGACAGTGTCCGAGATACATACATGAGAGAGAGGAGAAAAGAGGCAGGAAGGAGGAGTGGGTCTGCAGGAGGTACAGGAAAAAGGTGGAAGTACTCTGCGGTCCTCTCTCCGTGCTGAGTGCGCCTCCGGATGATGTCACTCACCCAGACACGACGGCAGAGCAGGTACAGGGACGCTATGCTTGTCATGTCAGCCATGGTTGATGACAGAATGAAATGGAGGCAATTATTTGGCGCTAAATAGTCTCTTGGGCGAAAATTCGCGTCGCGTTACTCGCGCGAGTGACGCGAATTAAATTCAATTCTCGCGCGTATCAATTCGCGCGAGTAACGCGACGCGAATATTCGCTACGCGTCCGGTCTGAACGCACTGTTAGAGCAATAACAAACATTAGCATTAGCAATTGAGCAAACAAGCACTTTTACTATAGTTAAGACAACAAATATAGCCACAAATATATATGACAGAAGAAAATAAACTTTACCAAACCTTGTGTCCTGTCAGTCAGCCACTATAGAAGCCTTTTTCATACTTTATATCAACTTTATATGAATTACGACGCGCTCGTTATGATTTACTGTTCGTTTTTCATTTAACCGTTCCACCTGTTATTTCCTGTCACTACCTTTCAAAATGAAAGCACCCGTTTCACACTGGACGGGACCTTTTCAAAATAAAAGCATCACAACATTGTAAAACACCTATAAAATATACAAACAAGCTATATAACACAAAAACACGTCTTATCATAACATGTATTCTTATCAGTAGCAGCCCAAAACCAGATAATTTACTGTGTTTTATAAAGCGATTAAATTAATATTGAGCAGAATTTAGTTCAGAGTTTTGGTCCGGCCCCTGCAACCTTCGTGGTATTGGTCATGTGGCCCCTTGGGGAAATTAGTTGCCCAACCCTGCTTTAGGGCCATTAAAGCCAAAAATGTCCACTTAAAAAAAAAAAGCTATACAATCTTAACAGATTAATATTTTTATCTACTTTTTTCTGCATAAACTTCCTAACCCTCTGGAGTTTCCAAAAGCTCCAAATCCAGACTTCTTCATGACATCCAGACTAGAAAACAAAGCAGCGTGGAGCCCTACTGTAAATTTACCTCTAAAGTTCTGGCTGTAAACTCCATGAGGCCAGTTTCAGTTTGATGATGATATACCAAGTAAAACTGGAGACAAGCTCAAATAGATTTAGTATCAAATAATAGAACTGGATGGAACCCTCTTATATGTTAGATTTGACACCTTTGTTCACATTTGCAACATTTAAAAGTCTTTATTGAGCATGATAGTGTTTTGAAAGTTAAAAAAAAAGATTCAAAATCACATTTTATGTCTAAAAAAGACATAAAATTACCAAAAAAAGACACAAAATGACCAAAAAATACCAAAAAATTACCAAAATTGTTACGCTAAACACACAAGACACAAATAAAATCGAGTCCCACTAGAATAAAAACCAGAGTTGATGACAGGATCACACACAATCACAAGATCACATTTATGTTGGTTTTTCTTTGTTTCTTTTTGGTTCAAAATGTTGATCCAGTAAGTCAGAATAAAAAATCAATTATTGTCAGGTCATATAGGTGAAAAAAATATACCAACATGGCATTTAAACATTTTTTAAGTGGTGTATACAGGCAGGATGGAAAGGATTAAAAAATGGACAAAATAGCCCAAAACTCCATCGAGTTAAACAACTTAGGCAGGTGTACCTAATAAAGTGGCCGGTGAGTGTATGACCCGGTGCTCCGCTGCTTTAGTGTTATTTCTTATATAACTATTGGGTTATTTACCCAAACTAAAACATGCTATGGCTGCATGTTCGTTTTAAACTTGCGTGTCTATTTCTGTTAATATTTGAACAGTTGTGAATGCTTTACGCCCAATACACATGCAGCAGTTAGAAGGTGAAACTTGACAACAGTAGCAGTTTCCATCAGCGCTACACGGAGTGTAATATCTGCTGCAGTTTCTGCCTGATTTTACAGCTCATGAATAAAAATGTTTCTGGGTGTGAACTCTTCCTCCGAGCGCAGTGTTGCCATTGGTAACTGGCCCTTTAAAGATGCAACGAGTGACCTTCATTCAACCCGGAGGGGGAGCGCACCGCTCTCCTCTTTTTTTTTTTTCGACGTGTTCGGCGGCGGTTTGAAGCGCGTATCTGGCGGTAAACGGGTGAATGAGGGTGAGAGCTGTTGTAGGATGTGGGAGGCTGAGATGTTGATTCCCTGGTGTGAGTCAAACTTGGCAGCTCGGCGGTTTGCACCAGCAGAATGACTCATCAGCTACAGTGGAAGCAAGTCAACCCACTTTATAAAATCATCTCCACGTCTTCCTCCAGCTGCTGCCTGTCTGTCTGTCTGTCTGTCTGTGTGTCTCTGTCATTCAGCATCACTTGCACTTTTTTCACCCCGAAACATCTCCACACTTTAGTTCCACTCTGCACAATCTGCATGACTGTAGGTGGGATGAATCGCTCTCTTCATCTCGTGGTGCAGCTCTGCGTTTCGCCACGACCCGAGAAAAAAAAAGCCAGTTTAGAGATGCTGCTGTTGCCATGGAGACGTACGCCGCTTCAAAGTTGTGCTCCTGGCAGCCGAACGGAGGGAGAGACACACATTTATATAAGTACGATTCTGTGAAATAACATGAATATAAAAAGACACATAAAATACCATTTTTAGATTTAAGAGGAAAAATAAGAATTAAAAAAAACATTAAATTATAAATTATAAAAAGACATATAACATTTAAAATATAAAAGAAGAAATAAAAACTATATAAATTAAAGAAAAATATTAGATAATAAATATTAAAATAGATAAAAAAATATATAGATATATATAAATTAAATAAAACAGTAAATAATACATTTAAAAAATACAATTATAAAATATGAAAAGAAAAAATTACAATTTAGTTAATTATAAAAAGACATATAACATATAATAAAATAAAAAATATATAAATTAAAGAAAAATATTAGATAATAAATATAAAAAATACAATATAAATATAATAAAAAATCTAAGACGAAAAATATATTGATGTAAATTAAAGAAAACAGTAAATAATACATTTAAAAAGACATAAAATACCATTTAAGAAAAACAGAAAATAGTAAATATTAAAAAGACATAAAATACAATTATAAAATATAGAAAGAAGAAAAAAGAATTAAAGTAAAAACAATAAATAATACATATTAAAACATATACAGGAACAGGAACATAATGTAAGATTAAATAAAAAATGTAAATTTATAAAAAACAGTAAATAAAATATGTAAAAAGACATAATAACAAAATATAGGAAGCAATAAAAAATGTAATAAGAAGGCAAAAAGACAGAAAATACAATAACAAAATATAAGAAATAATAAAAAATTAAATAATAATTAAAATAAAACATATAAACTCATAAAAAACAGCAAATAAAAAATGTATGAAGACATATAAAATATAATCGTAAATAAAAGAAGCAATAAAAATGAATGTAAAGAAAAACAGTCAATATGACATGTAATATATAATAACAAAATCTTTTTAAAATCAAGAAAAAAATATAAAAAGACAAAATAAAATAACAAACTAAAAGAAGCACTAAGAATATGTATATGCTAAGGGGAAAAGTATATATCTATAAGTTATACTACATTATAATACTATATTAAACAATAGACAATATATTATCTCCAGTAGGACATTGATATATTTTCTGGTTAGAAGCCTGTAAAGCAGTTTTTGGTCCCAGTTCTTTCTTTTTGTGCCCACTCTGGTCTCCTCTCACAGATCGGGGCGGACAGCTTGTCTTCTGTGGATTAATTCCATTTTTCTCTCCCGGGTCTCTCCAGAAAATCTGCCGGTCTGTTGTTTTGACCGAACGTCCAATCAGACGCAGCGAAACACTAAACTGTGGCACATGTTTGAATTAAAGTCTCGTCCTGTAAAGTGCTGCACAGTATGGAGACGGCACACTGAGCAGGCAAACAACATGTAGTTAAATAATAAATAACTGTAAAAGACTTACATAAACATTCCTTTATCCTTCATTTCATTTCTGTAATTTGTGTCATTTTTAACCCTCTGAACCCCAAACGAGCTGTTTCAGGGCGCTTTTTGCTCTTTTTACATTCTCCTCTCTGTGTCTTTGTATTTCACTGCAATCTATAAAATCTATATAAATCTATAAGTCCTGCAGCTCTATTAAATCAGCACAATCAGAACAACTCAAACAGTCTTTGTGCAGAATAACACAGTTAGAATGACAGAAATCAGAGAAAAAGTTGAATTTCTCTGATAATGTTTTAAAAATTGGAATAAAATGGAATTTATGTATAAACACTTTTCCAAGTGTCCTAAATGTTGTTAAAAAAAAGCACAACACAAAATGAACAAAAAAAGACATAAAATGTCCCCAAAACAGACACAAAATTTCCAAAAATTACCAAAAACTCCACATATTGTACATATTCTTAGTAGTGTCATGTTTCCAGCCTCTCCTGTCCTCTCCCCTCTGCTCTGTGTAAACAGCCTCTCCTGTCCTCTCCTCTCAGCTCTGTGTAAACAGCCTCTCCTGTCCTCTCCTCTCTGATCTGTGTAAACAGCCTCTCCTGTCCTCTCCTCTCTGCTCTGTGTAAACAGCCTCTCCTGTCCTCTCCTCTCTGATCTGTGTAAACAGCCTCTCCTGTCCTCTCCCCTCTGCTCTGTGTAAACAGCCTCTCCTGTCCTCTCCTCTCTGATCTGTGTAAACAGCCTCTCCTGTCCTCTCCTCTCTGATCTGTGTAAACAGCCTCTCCTGTCCTCTCCTCTCTGCTCTGTGTCAACACATATTAACATTTTAACACAAGTTTTTGTCACTTTTTATAACAGAAACTTTTGCAACTAACGATCAGTCACAGTCATAAAGTTCATATTTTGACTAAAATGGCTCTTTTTTTGTGTGTCTTTAAGCTCAGTTTCTGACTGCTGCTGCAAAGATCGACAACAAAAAACCTGATGAAAATACAGCAAAAAAAAACAAATATTTTTATGGTGTTTACACTGTCCTGTGTTCTGCAGCCTGGCTGATTATTGTCACCAGTGTAAATTATATCATGTGTTTTAATTTAAACACAATCACTGTTTTAATCAAATGTTCAAACAAAAAGTGAAAATTATATTCATTTAAATGCAGTTTTAAGTGCATTCTGATGGCCACTTCCCATCAACCTTATTTTCCACATTTGTTATTGTTTTTATTGTGTGATTGCTTTGAGTTTTGTACGTGTTTTGAATGTTTTAAAGATAACACAGGAGTCGTTTTTAGAAAAAAGTTGCACATAGCCCGACAAGACGGCTCCTCTGAGAGACTAAAACTAAAAACTGCAAAACAACTAACGCAACATTCCTCCTGGGGACGGAGCGCTAGTGCAGCAGGAGTTCAGCCTGCATCACACACACACACACACACACACACACACACACACACACACACACACACACACTCTCCTCCTCCCTGCTGGTGAATAGGATGGATGGATGGATGGATGGATGGATGGATGCGTGGATGGATGGATGCATGGATGGATGCGTGGATGGATGGATGGATGATGGATGGATGGATGGATGGATGGATGAATGCATGGATGGATGCATGGAAGGAT
>NC_081539.1:4608238-4625738 GCF_030273125.1 Centropristis striata
CGTGTTTGTACTCTCTTCTCCCGGAGACGCTGGAGACGGCTCACGCCAGGGAAGTCGCCGAGCTGCTCAGTGAGGTACAACAACTATCATAATGTTGTGTTATTAAAACATGCTTTAATGTCACATATATGTCACAAAATGACTAAAAAGACACAAAATGACAAAAAAAAAGACACAAAATGACCAAAAAAAGACACCACAAAATGACTAAAAAGACACAAAAGGACTAAAAAGACACAAAATGACAAAAAAAGACACAAAATGACTAAAAAAAGGACACAAAATGACCAAAAAAAAGACACAAAATGACTAAAAAGACACAAAATGACTAAAAAAAGACACAAAATTACCAAAAAAAGACACAAAATGACTAAAAAGACACAAAATGACTAAAAAAAGACACAAAATGACCAAAAAAAGACACCATAAAATGACTAAAAAGACACAAAATGACCAAAAAAAGACACCACAAAATGACTAAAAATACACAAAATGACAAAAAAAGACACAAAATGACCAAAAAAAGACACAAAATGACTAAAAAGACACAAAATGACTAAAAAAAGACACAAAATTACCAAAAAAAGACACAAAATGACTAAAAAGACACAAAATGACTAAAAAAAGACACAAAATGACCAAAAAAAGACACCATAAAATGACTAAAAAGACACAAAATGACCAAAAAAAGACACCACAAAATGACTAAAAAGACACAAAATGACTAAAAAAAGGACACAAAATGACAAAAAAAGACACAAAATGACTACAAAATGACTAAAAAGACACAAAAAAGACACAAAATGACCAAAAAAAGACACAAAATGAGTAGACAGAATGACCAAAAAACCCACAGAAGACACAAAATAACCAAAAGACACAAAATAACCAAGAAAGACACAACAACAGACACAAATGACCAAGACTCCATAGAGTTAACAAGCCAAACTATTGATATTGTCACTATATTTTAATGAGGACTGAGCTTACTAGCATTATTGTGATGTTCCTTTTTCCTATGGAAGTGGTTTTACTGGCCGGTCTGAACCAGTCTGAACCAGTCTGAACCGGGGACCTTTCCCTGCTCATCTATTGGTTGGTGGTTTTGTTCCGTCACTGAGACTTGAGATCGTTTCAAACACGTTTGATATGATCCAAACCAAGACTAGAGAAGACTGATATGAACCAGAGCAGATTACGACCTTAAACTGAACCATGGAGATGACTCCAGTAAGACTCCTAGATTTACTGAAGACTTTCAGCTTGAGTGTGTGTTCTTGATGTTGTGTGTTTCAGGTGAAGTATAAAGAGGAGGGGAAGAAGGAGATGAGCATCAACCTGTACTCTCTGCTGCCCGACACCATCGACACCCAACACGCCAGAGAGGCGTCACAGCTGCAGAGCGAGGTACCGCTCCGCTTTAACCTTCCTCCAGATGTTTGTTTGAGCGAGCGGCGAGCTAACGTGGCTAACGTCTGCTCTCCTGCAGGTGAAGTATAAAGAAGGTGTGAAGCAGAAGACTCAGAGCAGTTTGTACCATCAGCTGCCTGAGACCACAGAGACCCAGCTGGCCAAGCAGCTGTCTGAGCTGCAGAGCCAGGTAGAGATCTGTCATCATCATGGCTCCCAGTCATTTCAGCCAATCAGTCACACTTTATCTGGAAAGCAGCAAGTTGGAGTCATAACATCCAAACTGGATAAAGGAACTAGATCACATAGATTCTGAAGACAAAACAACAGCACAAAATATGATAATTATGTACAATATAATACATTTTTATAATAATAATATTATTATTCTTATTATTCTTCTTCTTCTTATTATTATTATTATAAAAATGTATTATATTGTACATAATTATCATATTTTTTGCTGTTGTTTTGTCTTCAGAATCTATGTGATCTAGTTACTAATAATAATATTATTATAATATAATATTATAATATTATTATTATTATATTATAATAATAATATTATTATTATTATTATTATTATTAATAATAATAATAATAATAATGATGATAAAATATTTCAATAAAAGTTAGACTAAAAGCTAAATACAAAGATATTAAACAGAAAAAAACAACAATAAAAATGATGACAATAAAATAAAATAATTTATATTTATTAATATAATAAAAATAATAATAATAATAATTATTATTATTATATTAAAATAATAATAAAAATGTTTCAATAAAAGCTTGACTTAAAACTAGACATAAAAATATTAAAAGGAGAAAAAAACAATAAAAATATGACAATTACATACAATAAAATAGATTTTTGTAGCTATAATAATAATAATTATTATTATGATAATAACAATAATATTAAAATGTCTAAGTAAAAGTTAGACAAAAAACTAGATACAAAAATATTTAAAAAGACAAAACAACAATAAAAAATATGACATTGCATACAATAAAATAGATTTTTATATAATAATAACAATAATAATAATAATAATAATAATTATTATTATTATTATTATTAATAATAAAATAATAATAATAATAATTATTATTATTATTATAATATTAATACAATTTTAAATAAAAGCCAGACTATAAATAACATTGGATAGATATAATACAATACAATTAAAAAAAAAAGATTCAAATGCAAAAATAGCAACATTTATTTAATTTTTTTTTTTTTTTTAATAAATGTTGCAAATAAAAGCTTGGCTAAAATACTTTATAAAATAGTATAAAAAAAAAAAAAACTTAAAGTGATTGCAATAAATAACCAATAACAATTATAATAATAAAAGTTCTAAAAATAAAAAATAAAAGCTTGACTAAAATGTTTTAATAGTAAAAAATAAAAATAAAAATCAAGACTTAAAGTGATGGCAATAAAATGAAATATATATATTTTAAAGCTGTTAATATAATACTGTTAAAATATGTTAATCAAGACAAAACAACTACACTTAAATTCACAAGAATATATTTCATAATATTTCATAATATTTAATACTATAAAACAACTATAATATTTAAAATAATAAAAAAAAATTAAAGTTGATTAAAATCTATTCATCAACTTTATTCATCTGCCTACAGGTGACATTTCAAAATAAAAGTTGGTAGGAACGAAAATAAAAAGAGAAGCTGTGATTGTCTGATATGTAACAGAATTTTTTGTTTGCTTTTTTCATCTGCAGGCAAAATACAAAGAAGCAGGAAAGAAGGAGGTGAACACGTGTCTGTACTCTCTGCTGCCCGAGACTCTGGAGACGCAGCACGCTAAAGAGAGCAGCGAGCTGCTCAGCGAGGTACGGAGGGCTGGGCGACACATCCATATACAAGATATGTCCATATTGTTTTTAATGTCATATGGAATTAGACCATATTGCATGTATCGATATAGTTCTATTTTTTTCCTTTCTTTCTTTATATATAAATGCTTTATATTCTTTATATAAATGCTGCCTTTACTATTATTTATATAATATATATATATATATCGTATATATATATATATATATATATATATATATATATATATTATATATATATATATCGTATATAGAACAAAAAGACACAAAAACAGTTTTGTCCCTGCAGCCATTACACTGAGGAACAAGTCATAGCGATGCTTTGCACAGGTTTATTTATTGTTGCTTTTATGTATGTATTTACTATTTCTATATATACATTTTAACCTTTATCTATGTTTTTACAACCTAAACAAGTTTTATTTTATTTTGCTGTTTTATTTATTTTTTATTTTTTTATTTCTTCTTTTTTTGCTATTTGTATTTTAGTTCACGTCAATATCGAAGTATAGTCTGGACCTGTAAGAACTTTTAATTTAATTTAATTTTACTTTATTTTATTTTTATTTTATTTTATTTTATTTTATTTTACTTTATTTTATTTTATTTTATTTATTTTTTATTCTATTTTTTATTGTATTTATTTTTTATTTTTTTATTTTATTTTATTTTATTTTTATTTTATTTTATTTTATTTTATTTTTATTTGCCATTTCTTTCTCCCACTGTCTTAAATTGAATGTTGTGTGATATGTGCCCCTTCTGTGTGTGTGTGTGTGTGTGTATGAGGACTTTATACTGCAAACAAAATCTACCTCTGGGTACAAATAAAGTAACTTGAACCTGAACTTGAACTTAATATCGATATTCAGCCTAAATATATCGGCATATGACCTTGGGTCCATATCATCCAGCCGTACCCTGACGGAGGATTCTCTGTGTCTCACAGGTTAAATACAGAGAGAGCGGGAAGACCGAGCGCTCCAGCTCGCTGTACGCCACGCTGCCCGACACCACGGAGACCAGCTTCGCCCGAGAGATGAGCGACATGCAGAGCGAGGTCAAAAAACACAGAAAATACACGTCATATTGCTCAATGTGAAATTAAGAAAACTTTCTGTTCTCTTGCAGTAAAACTACAGGAAACATGTCATTTTTTCGGAGGTTTTCACACTGCAAAAGTAACTCTTTCATCTCCGTTAGTTTCCCCTTGGATCCTTGCATCTCCATACAGCTGATACTATACTATAATAAACTATAATCAAAGTTTATTTCAACATTTTGTTTATTTAAAAATGACACTCCAAGGTGTTGCTGCTCAGATGCTCCAGTAAAAAGGCAAAGAAATACCAAAAGAAGACACAAAATGACAAAAATAAGATATGAAAATGACATAAAAACACAGAAAATACACGTCATGTTGCTCAATGTAAAACTAAGAAAACTTTCTGTTCTCTTACAGTAAAACTTTAAATTCATTAGGTGCATTTTCTTCCGCTTATCCGGGGCCGGGTCGCGGGGGCAGCAGATGCCTTAAAAAAATGAAGTTACTTTTATTCCAAACATTAACCGTAAAATGAAAGTTTAAATCTGTAAATTAATATAATGGGACATTATAGATTTTTTTTACAGTATCTTTTAATTGCTTAATGGTCTTGAATGTTAAATTACAGTGAATTATATGTAAAAGAAAAAAAAGAAATACTCACCATATTGCCAAATGTAAAATTAAGGCAACTTTCTGTTTAATTTTAGTAAAACTTTTAATTTAACCATCCTGTTATATTCATTTTTCTCAGGAACATATGAAATACAATGTTTTTACCTGACATTGGTTTTTATTTATTTTTTTATTTTATATATTTTTTATTTTTGCTACTTTTTTCTTGTAGATTTGCCACTTTCAACCTCATAAATCTGCAACTTTTTTCTTGCATATTTGCCACTTTCAATCTCATAAATCTGGAACAGAAATGTGTCTTCAGCTCATCATATTTAAATGTTTTTATCATCACAAACATAAATATCATCAGAAAAGAATTGAAGGGGTTTTCATATTAAATACAGTGTTTTTACATGACATTGATTTTTTTTGTTGATTTTTTTAATTTTTTTTTTTTTTTATTTTGTTTTATGAAAAAATACCTTTAATTTTGTTACAGTTTTTATTTTTTATTTTTAAATGCTCAATTTGACCCGCAACATAAGAGGAGAGTTAGTGAAAGGGCGAAAAAAAAGTTTTAAAAAATTGTCAACCGTAGCAGCAAAAACTTGAATTATTCTACATATATATATATATATTTATTTTTTTAAATAGATATTCACTGTATATTATCCATATTTTAAGAGAAACTATCTGTAAAATAACTTTTGACTGCTGTTTGAAGGTCTCTTATTTTTTCTTACAGTGTGTTTAAAAAATATTTTCCTCAGACTCTGAGATTTATCTCCTAATATTGAGTATTTTGTGTCTTTTTCAGACTAAGTACAAGGAGAACGTGTTGAAGAGTCTCTCTCAGAGCGTTTACTCTCAGCTGCCTCAGACCACCGAGACGGAGTTCGCTAAAACAGTTTCTGAGCTGCAGAGCGAGGTGAGAAACCTGCACATCCTCATTCCTCCATCAATATAATATAATATATAATATATAATATATAATATCAGACTGTATCTGAGGGAGATACACAGAACAGAGCAGAGAGGAGAGGACAGGAGAGTCTGTTTACACAGAGCAGAGAGGAGAGGACAGGAGAGGCTGGAAACATGACAATACTTCAATATGTGGAGAAAACTGATTTTTACAACATTCATATTCAATTGTGAACACTTGTAAAAGTGTGTATATATAAATTAAATTGTATTCTAACTTTTAAAAAGAAATTTATCAGAGAATTTCAACTTCTGGTTGTTGATTTTTTCATGATTCATATCATTATAACTGTGTCATTCTGCACAAAAACGACACTTCTTACAGTTCTCTGCCACAAAGTGACTCTCTAGTAGTAATGTGAGTGTTTCTGTTGTGTCTGATGTGACTGAATGACTTCCAGATGAGGTACAAACAGGGCAAGAAGGACGTGTCCAGCTCTCTGTACTCCACGCTGCCCGAGACTCTGGAGACGCTCCACGCCAGAGAGGCCTCGGAGCTGCAGAGCGAGGTGAGAGCCGCTCACACACACACACACACACACACCGTGGCACACAGGCGTCGGTCCATCCGACCATCCGCCCATCGGCCCCGAGGCTTTTTATAGACGCATAATTGTCTCTGCTCCCGTTTGTGTGCAGCTGAAGTACAAGGCGGCTCTGAAGAAAGGTCGCTCCTCAAGTCTGTTCCACCTGCTGCCGGAGACCTTAGAGACGGCCCACGCACGACAAGTCTCCGAGCTCCTCAGCGAGGTAACCGCAGGAACCACTTCATCTTTTACTCTTTAAATCTCATAAATCTGCAACTTTTTTCGCCTAGATTTGCCACTTTTAATCTCATAAATCTGCAAATTTTTCGTTGTAGATTTGCCACTTTTAGTCTCATGAATCTGCAACTTTTTTCTCCTAGATTTGCCACTTTTAATCTCGTCAATCTGCATCTTTTTTCTTGCAGATTTGCCACTTTAAATGTCATAAATCTGCAACTTTTTTTTCCTAGATTTGCCACTTTTAATCTCGTCAATCTGCATCTTTTTTCTTGTAGATTTGCCACTTTTAATCTCATAAATCTGCTACTTTTTTCCCCTAGATTTGCCACTTTTAATCTCATAAATCTGCTACTTTTTTCTTGTAGATTTACCACTTTTAATCTCATAAATCTGCAAATGTTTCGTTGTAGATTTGCCACTTTTAGTCTCATGAATCTGCAACTTTTTTCTCCTAGATTTGCCACTTTTAATCTCGTCAATCTGCATCTTTTTTCTTGTAGATTTGCCACTTTTAATCTCATAAATCTGCTACTTTTTCCCCCTAGATTTGCCACTTTTAATCTCATGAATCTGCAACGTTTTTCTCCTAGATTTGCCACTTTAAATCTCATAAATCTGCAACTTTTTTCTCCTAGATTTGCCACTTTTAATCTCATAAATCTGCTACTTTTTTCTTGTAGATTTGCCACTTTTAATCTCATAAATCTGCTACTTTTTTCTCCTAGATTTGCCACTTTTAATCTCATAAATCTGCTACTTTTTTCTTGTAAATTTACCACTTTTAATCTCATAAATCTGCTACTTTTTTCTTGTAGATTTACCACTTTTAATCTCATAAATCTGCATCTTTTTTCTTGTAGATTTGCCACTTTTAATCTCATAAATCTGCTACTTTTTCCCCCTAGATTTGCCACTTTTAATCTCATGAATCTGCAACTTTTTTCTCCTAGATTTGCCACTTTAAATCTCATAAATCTGCAACTTTTTCTCCTAGATTTGCCACTTTTAATCTCATAAATCTGCTACTTTTTTCTTGTAGATTTGCCACTTTTAATCTCATAAATCTGCTACTTTTTTCTCCTAGATTTGCCACTTTTAATCTCATAAATCTGCTACTTTTTTCTTGTAAATTTACCACTTTTAATCTCATAAATCTGCTACTTTTTTCTTGTAGATTTGCCACTTTTAATCTCATAAATCTGCTACTTTTTTCTTGTAAATTTACCACTTTTAATCTCATAAATCTGCTACTTTTTTCTCCTAGATTTGCCACTTTTAATCTCATAAATCTACTACTTTTTCCCCCTAGATTTGCCACTTTTAATATCATAAATCTGCTACTTTTTTTTTGTCGATATCGATATTCAGCCTAAATATATCGGGAAATGACTTTTGGTCCATAATGCCCAGCCCTACTGCTGACTTTGCAGAAATTTCTTTTCCATCTTTCCTTTTTTTAAATACCCAGCAGCATAATTAATCCAGGTCTTAAATTCTACGATTTACAATCTGAATGCAGGAATATATTTCTCTCTCTTAGTGTGTGTTCTTGATGTTGTGTGTTTCAGGTGAAGTATAAAGAGGAGGGGAAGAAGGAGATGAGCATCAACCTGTACTCTCTGCTGCCCGACACCATCGACACCCAACACGCCAGAGAGGCGTCACAGCTGCAGAGCGAGGTACCGCTCCGCTTTAACCTTCCTCCAGATGTTTGTTTGAGCGAGCGGCGAGCTAACGTGGCGTCTGCTCTCCTGCAGGTGAAGTATAAAGAAGGTGTGAAGCAGAAGACTCAGAGCAGTTTGTACCATCAGCTGCCTGAGACCACAGAGACCCAGCTGGCCAAGCAGCTGTCTGAGCTGCAGAGCCAGGTAGAGGAAACACCTCAACACTCACTCACCACTACTGTCAGTCACACTTTATCTATCACTATCAGTCAGACTTTATCTATAACTATCAGTTACACTTTATCTATAACTATCAGTCAGACTTTATCTATAACTATCAGTCACACTTTATCTATAACTATCAGTCAGACTTTATCTATAACTATCAGTCAGACTTTATCTATAACTATCAGTCAGACTTTATCTATAACTATCAGTCAGACTTTATCTATCACTATCAGTCAGACTTTATCTATAACTATCAGTCAGACTTTATCTATAACTATCAGTCAGACTTTATCTATAACTATCAGTCTGACTTTATCTATAACTATCAGTCAGACTTTATCTATAACTATCAGTCAGACTTTATCTATCACTATCAGTCTGACTTTATCTATCACTATCAGTCTGACTTTATCTATAACTATCAGTCTGACTTTATCTATAACTATCAGTCACACTTTATCTATAACTATCAGTCTGACTTTATCTATAACTATCAGTCTGACTTTATAACTATCAGTCTGACTTTATCTATATCTATCAGTCACACTTTATCTATAACTATCAGTCAGACTTTATCTATCACTATCAGCCTGACTTTATCTATAACTATCAGTCACACTTTATCTATAACTATCAGTCTGACTTTATCTATAACTATCAGTCTGACTTTATCTATAACTATCAGTCACACTTTATCTATAACTATCAGTCACACTTTGTCTATAACTATCAGTCTGACTTTATCTATAACTATCAGTCACACTTTATCTATCACTATCAGTCAGACTTTATCTATCACTATCAGTCAGACTTTATCTATAACTATCAGTCTGACTTTATCTATAACTATCAGACAGACTTTATCTATAACTATCAGTCAGACTTTATCTGTAACTATCAGTCTGACTTTATCTGGAAAGCAGCAAGTTGGGGTCATAAAATACAAACTAGATAAAGTAACTAGATCACAAAGATTCTGAAGATAAAGCAACAACAAAGAATGTGACAATTATACACAATAAAATACATTTTTATAATAATATTAAAGATATTTCAATAAAACTAAAGATATTAAAAAGAAAAACTCAATCAATCAATCAATCCAACTTTATTTGTAAAGCAGCAAGTTTGCTTCAAGTAGTGAGATACAAACTAGATAAAGAAACAAGATCAAAACATAAAATATGATAATAATAATAATAATAATAATAAAAAATATTTCAGTAAAAGTGAGACTAAAATTAGTTACAAAAATATTAATATATAAAAAATGCAATAAATTAGATTTAATAATATTGTTATTATTATTATTGCTATTATTAATATTATTATTCATAATAATAAAAATAATAAATAATAATAATAATAATAATAATAAATAAAAGCTTGACTAAAATACTTGTATAGTAATAATAATATTAGTAATAATAGTAATAATAAAAATAATAATAATAAAATATTTCAGTAAAAGTTAGACTAAAAACTAGATACAAAAATATTAGTATATAAAAATGCAACGAATTAGATTTAAATAATAATATTATTATTATTATTATTATTGATAACAATAATAATTATTATAATGAATAAATAAAAGCTTGACTAAAATACTTGTATAGTAATAATAATAATAATAGTAGTAATAATAATAATAATAAAAAATAAAATAAAAGACAGACTATAAATAACATTAAATAGGTATAATAAAATAAAATAAAAATGATTAAACAGTATAGAAATAAAAGCTAGAATAAAATACTTAATAAAATAGTGAAAAAAATCCAGACAAATCAAGACTAAAAGTAATGGCAATAAAATACAAAAAAAATGATTTTAAAGCTCTAAAAATGATACTAATAAAATAGTTTAATCAAGACAAAACAAAACAAAAGACAATTACATACAATAAAATAGATTTTTATAGCTATAATAATAGTAATAACAATAATCATAATAATATTAATCAAGTTAGACTAAATACTAGATACAAAAATCTGAATATATTAATGTAAAATAAAATACAATAAAAATGATTAAACAGTAACAGTTATAACATAATTTAAATAAAAGCTAGACTAAAATACTTAATAAAATAGTGAAAAAAACAAAACAAATCAAGACTGTAATGGCAATAAAATACAAAAAATACAAAACAAAACAAGAACAAAAAATATGACAATTACATCCAATAAAATAGATTTTATAGCAATATAATAATAATAATAATAATAATAATAATAATATATTTCAGTAAAAGTTAGACTAAAAAAAAGAGACAAAAATATTAAAAAGACAAAACAACAATAAAAATATGACAGTAAAACACAATAAATTAGAGCCAGGAACAGGAACGTGTCAATGTGTCTGATTGTAAACTCACTTATTTAAATGTTGTGTTGCACAAAGTGAGCGTGTTCTTGTCTCCCTGCAGACCAAGTACAGGGAGGCGGGTCAGAAGGAGGCGCAGACGAACCTGTACTCGCTGCTGCCTCACACCATGGAGACGCAGCACGCTAAAGAAGCCGCCCAGCTGCTCAGCGAGGTAACAACCACTAAATATCACCCTGATCACAGCAGATAAACGGATAAACACGTTGAGAGTTTTCACTCACTTTGTCATGCCTCCTCCCCGCTCCTCTCGTTTCTCAGATCAAGTACAAAGAAGGCGTGAAGAAGGAGATGTGCAGCTCGCTGTACGCCACGCTGCCCGACACCACAGAGACCAGCTTCGCCCGGGAGATGACCGACATGCAGAGCGAGGTACAGAAAGTTTAACATTCCCTCCACGGTCCTCTCAGTCAACTCATAGGGCTGTTTCTACTACCGCCCAATACCTGCAATGAGGCGCGTCTCACTCGCCGAAACGCCTCTAGGCAAGGCAAGTTTATTTGTATAGCACAATTCAACACAAGGTGATTCAAAGTGCTTTACATACACATTAAAAACAGCAAGACATAATTGAAAACAGTAAAAACAGTCAATTAAAACAGGGAAATAGAAATAAAAGTACAAATGAGATAAAATAAGACACAGCAGGATAAGAAAATAGATAAAATAATAAAAAGCACAAGTCAAACATTGTGTAGTTAAAAAGTAAGGGCAGTAGAGTAGAGCAGATAAGTGTTAAAGTTAAGAGTACGCTGCAGTAAACAATAGTGTTTTTAGTCCTGATTTAAAGGAGCTGACCTCAGATCTACAGGTAGTTTGTTCCACAGGTGAGGAGCAGAATAACTGAAAGCTGCCTCACCCCGCTTAGTTCTTGTTCTTGGGAACAAGCCTCTAATTTCCTGTAGAAGAGCAGGGTCTTTTTTCTCCCCTGAAAAAATCCTGGTTGCTGATTGGATAGAACGCTGAGCAGGATGTGACGTAGTACTCGACGCCATGACAACACACGCCATTTGTAAAAGCCGGCGAAGCAGTGATATATATACTAAAATAATAATAAAATAAAAAAATAAAATAATCTTTTTTATTTTATTTTATTTTTATTTTTATTTATTTATTTATTTATTTTTATTATTTATTTATTTTTCCTTGTAAACATTTCCAGGTAATCAGAAACAAATATTTTATGTTTTATTTAAAAAAAACATTTTTAATTATACAATTATTCTATTTATATATATATATATTATATATTTATTCAATTAATTTGTGTTTATTTTATTAATTTATCATTATTTTTGTTTGAATGAGCAGTTGGGCATGGAGGGGACTGTGGAGAAGGGGGATAATAAAAATGATAATAATATATAATGATAACAATAATAATAATAGTAATAGTAATAATAATAATTCTAGTAATAGTAATAATAATAGTAACAATAATAATAATAATAATAATAGTAACAACAATAATAATAATAATATTAGTAACAACAACAATAATAATAATAGTAATAATAATAATAGTGATAAGATTATTATTATTAATAATAATAATAATAATAATAATAGCAATATTAATAATAATAATAACAATAATAATAATAGTAATAATAAAAGTAAAACACTTTACTTGCTTGCTTGCAATAACAACATAACAAAAACACATAAAAATTAATTAAACAGTTACAGCAAATAGTTTTATTTGTTGTATCATTATCTGTGCAGAATTTTCAATAAAAATGTGTTTATAACAAAGAACTGTGTGAGATTAAGTTACATTTATTGAGCTAATGTGCAAGTAAACCAAACTTAAAGTAAGGAATCAGTGCTTCATGCTGGAGTGAGATGAAATAAACATGCAGAGGGATAAATCCTGGATGTGCTTCAGCTGCAGTAAGAATGCTGTTTGATTAGTTATAAATAATCACCAGCACATTATCCCATGCTCTCTGATGTTCTTATACCTTCGACGCTCATCAGAGGCCACATTAGCATCAGAAACAGATCAAAGGGGAATCTGTGTGTCTGTAGCGTGAACAATCAGTAACAGGATCTGATCTGAGGCCAGAGGAACACGGGGGGCCACATTTGTACCAGTTTTCTGGGGTTTCACAGGAAAAACAAACTTTTATGAAGTCTTGTTGTGACCACAAAGAGCTGGTTTATTATCCGCTGCTGTAAGGCTGCACAATCTCACGCTTCAGGACTAAAGAAGGATCTTATTCTGTCTTATTCACAGATTGTTACAAATGTTTGCAATCAGGTTTTCTTCATCATTTCTGGGAACTGATAGAAAAGTTTTGTCCCCCTTTCCATCGAAGTAAGGACTACTTTTGCATGACCTCGCGATATATGTTGCATCATCACGCAATACTTTCCTTCTTCCAGATATTTCTATTTCTGCTCAGCTGCTCTGAACACTCTGAACCCCAAGAAACACGTTTTCTTTAACAGATGGCCAAAAATACACCGTTTATTGTAGAAAGAAACTCTGAATTTGATCATAGAATCATAGTGTATTTTGGCCATTTTGTGTCTTTTTTGGGTAATTTTTGGAAGTTTTCTGTCTTTTTTTGGTAATTTTGTGTCTTTTCTGGAAATTTTTGCTAGTTTTATGTGACAAATATTCTCTGAAAATCTGTTTACAGAGTTCATTTTAACAGGTCTAGGTATTAATGTCCTGTTGTGCTGGGAGCAGATGAGCAGAAATAGACTTCTGGCTCAGGAGGGATAGAAGAGGAAACGTAAAGAAGAAAAACATATTGATGTTGAGAATTCAGAAGTATTCCTCCCACTGTGACCCTCTGCAGTGTCAGCATCAAACTCATCTCTTTTGTTTCCGTATTTTCCAGATCAAGTACAAAGAAGATGGGAAGAGAGGCCTCCCTCAGAGTTTCTACTCTCAGCTTCCAGAAACGTCTGAGACTCAGTTTGCCAAAAATGTCTCTGAGCTGCAGAGTGAGGTTCGTACGTGTACGATGAATTACCAAGTAAAATATGCAGTATAAACCAGAAAAATTAACTCTCTAAATTTTGTTCTCGTGCTTAATAATGTCACACAGTCTGCAAAGTGTTTATAAAACTTGAGATTAAAATAATTCCCTTTTTAAAAACACATTAAAGCTGAAATGTATCTTACAAATCCTGAATCAGGCAACACCCATACGCAGATGATGCTCAACTCTATATTTCAGTATTTTTCTTTTGTTACAAAGTGTCTGAAGTTTGGAAAATGCTTAATTTTAACTGTAATGTTCTTCAAGGTTAAGAATGATATTCAAATGTATTTTCATTGAACTGAGTAACAAATACTAGGACAACGTAATGACCATCGACCCGTCCATACATATGCGTAAACATACATACAATATGCTTAAATTTGAATATACTCCTTGATAAATGCTTGAATTTCATTCTTTTTTTTAAACTTTTGTTTCTTTATTGTGCAATTCAACAAAAATAGGTTTGAGCAGAAAGCTTTCCACTCTGCAATACAACATTTTTTTTTAAGATTTGTGAGCCAAAACTGTCAACACTGCAATTAAAAAATGTAAAAATTTAAAGTCAAATTTAAAAAAAAAATGTGTTCATGCAAATCCAAAAGTGGATTTTAAAGCAAACTTCAATAGAAGTTTTTAATTCACAATAATACCTTTTTAATAACAAATGTATTTTACTTGCAATAAAACATTTTTTTAATTTCAGTGTTTCATTGTTCTGCTCGCAAATCTATTTATTTTTAGTTGCAGTGTGGAAAGATGCATAGATTTAAGATTTTATCTGCACAGCCATTCCAAACTAAAACTAAGATTTTAATAGTTGAAATGAAACAATCTGTCATCATATTAGTTTGGTTGTGTTCTGGTGAGAAAGTAGAAGATCTGGACGAGTTTGTGAAATAATTATGATCAGAACATAGAAGTCGATATAAACAGTGTTGATATTCTGCCTTTTGCATTTATAGAAACACTTTAGATGTGATGATTTAAAGGTTTCAGGTGTTTGGAGATTCTTGTTTTAGGTGCATTTAAAGGTGCTGCCTGCACACTCTGAGTCTCAGTGTCCAAGTTAAAGAGAAGCTGTGTTGTTACTGATGCTGAGAGAACAGAAGAGATGACGTTCATTCTGTTTCTGATCTTAGATGAAGTACAAAGAAGCAGGAAAGAAAGCAGCGACGAGTTCTCTCTACTCGACTCTCCCACAGACTCTGGAGACACAACACGCTAAAGAGGCTTCAGAGCTGCAGAGCCAGGTACACACACACACACACACACACACACACACACACACACACACACCTACACACACACACACACACACACACACACACACACACACACACACACACACACACACACACCTACACACACCTACACACACACACACACCTACACACACGCACACACACACACACACACACACCTACACACACACACACACACACACACACACACATATACACACCTACACGCACGCACACACACACACACATATACACACACACACACACACACACACCTACACACACACACATGCACGCATACTCGCCACACACATGCACACACATACACACACCTACACACACACCTACACACACACACACACACACACACTGTAACACACCTACACACCTACACACACAGACACACATACACACACACACACACACACACACACTGTAACACACCTACACACACCTACACATACACACACACAAACACATACTCGACACACACACACACACACACACACACACACACACACACAGTAACACACACACGCACTGACAGTAATAGACGCACACACTCACACCTACACACACCTACACACACACGCACATCAATGTCAGTAAGAAGGCCAATTTTCTCATGTTTCTATGAATAAATTATTTCTCTAGAGTGGAATTTGCGGCCTCAAGCGCAGTTTCCAAATTAATTTTTTTACAAATGTTTCTCTCCCTCTGCACTCTAGCTATGATGTCATCCACCCTAACCTCTCCATAGGGTTACATTGGGGGTATTTTTTGCTGTGTTTTTGCCAAATAATTTGTAAACCGTTTCTCGAAACCCTCAGAAAAGTCGTAGCACACTCGTCATGGCCGTCATCGGGTTGCCATCCTAACAAAACATTTCTGAGGAACAAAAGTTAATTACTGACTGAACTGAATCCAGATCAAGTGATTGTTTTGTGTTGCAGCTGAAGTACAGGCAGAGTGTGAAGAGAGACGCCTCCAGTCTGTTCCACCTGATGCCAGAAACCAACGACACCCAGTTCGTCCGGCAGCAGACGGAGATGCTCAGCGACGTATGAATGTTTTCAGTCTCGCAGCTCAGAACTACAGTATTCACAAGCTCCTGCTGCAACTCATCTCTTGTTCTCATCTCAAGGTAAAGTACAAAGAAGAGGGAAAGCAGGAGATGAGCATCAACTTGTACTCTGTGCTGGCCGACACCATGGACACGCAGCACGCTAAAGAGCTGACAGACATGCAGAGCGAGGTGAGGCTGAATATTCAATGTACATGCCACTTTTTTTTTATTTCTTCCCTTCAGATTTTACATTCACACAGGATAAAGTCTGTCAGAATCAGAATCAGAAGCTTTTATTGTCATTGCACGGAGTAACAAGTACTCGTAGAATGAAATTTGCCATCAACCCGTCCAAAACGTATAAAACACACATACAATATGACAGAAGTGAACAGGACAGGAAGACAGAGATGAAAGAAAAAGAAATACATGATCTACTTCAAAAATGACTGAGAAACAACATGATAACAACTTTTTCATTATTTTCAACCCCAAGAAACACACGTTTTCTTTAACAGATCGCCCAAAATACACCGATTATCGTAGAAAAGAAAGTGTAAAAACAGGCATTGTGATCTGAATTTGATCTTTCCAACGGTCGTTTAATCGTAGTATCTTTCCATTCTAAAAGTGACCAAAACTTGTGTTAAAATGTTGATATTAGTGTCAGAATCTCTTTATTCTTCATGTGTCATTTAAAATAAAGCGTTTTCACTAACCAGATCCTGTTAAAAACATTAAATTCTGCTCCTCAGAGACACTGTGAAGACATGATTGATTCTGCTGAGACCAACGGTCACGTGACAAATATTCACTGAGAATCTGTTTACACAGAGCAGAGAGGAGAGGACAGGAGAGGACTCTGTGTAAATTCTGAGCAGAATTTAATGTTTTAACAGGATCTGGTTAGTGAAAACACTTTATTTTAAATGACACATAGAGAATAAAGAGATTCTGACACAAATATCAACATTTTAACACAAGTTTTGGTCACTTTTTATAACAGAAACTTTTGTAACAGATGAGCTGTTCAAGGACCGTCGGAAAGTTCAAAGTTAGATGATAATGCCTGTTTTTACTGTTTCTTTCGACAATAAACTGTATAATTTGTGTAATAATCTTTTCTCTGAAACTGACTGGTTGTTGTGTCCTCCAGGCTAAATACAAAGAGGCCAGCAGGAAACAGACTGGAGCGTCTCTGTACCACCGA